>NC_134410.1:12881625-13181625 GCF_038048845.1 Mixophyes fleayi
GTTGCATACACATGTTTTGTGATAGCCAAGACTATGCCATGTTAGTCATCACTATCAGTCGGCATGTACGCCTGCCCTGTAGTAGGTGCAAAGCATACGGCTAATAACAAGCGTACTGACGATAAAAAGAGGACTTGAATCAGCCACATCTGCGTCAGAACGCCCAAACTGTACATGGCCTACATTAGTCCGCCACTTCACTCCCCTGTTCCCCTCTCAAGTCAGAGGCAGACCTGACATTTGCGTTCAGACATGAATTGCATGTGATTGTGCTCATTGGTGTAAGGTCTGTTTATGGACATGTACACAACTATTTCACATAAGATACGCTACGCAAATGGACATACGTCCGAACATGAATCAGGCCCTTTGTAACATAAACGTTATATTATGTGGCTTTTTAAATGCTGTAATAGTCACTTTGTGCTTATATTTATTAGTATTACCTGTCTTTTCTGCAGTGGGCAATGTGTTTACTCAATCAGACTTCTACCAGACACAGGAGCCAACAGGAGAGTTCATGTTTCAGATAGACCAGGATGAGATATTTCATGTGGATTTGGAAGAGAAACAGACGAGATGGAGACTCCCAGAGTTTGGAGACAGTTTTGATGCAGCTGGAGCATTGCAGGAAATTGCTCTGTTGAAACATAATCTTGAAGTGGCAAGAAACCGGTCAAACAATGCAAAAGCAACAAATGGTAAGAACTGATTATTCCTGTACCAATGTACAGTGTGTGTATGACACTAGTGGTTGTAATAAATGTGCAGGGAGTTATCTTGTTGCTGGCTCGCAAAGCGCTTTTCCTTTCCGTCTACAGATGACATTCTGGTATGTTGGTTGGTCAATGATACATGTTTATCATCCCAAAGTTAGATATGATGGGCCTTATGTAGAGCAGTTTACACTTACAGCGTAAGCGTAAGCTGCATCCTGTACTTTACGTAGTATTCCAAGACGCACATATCTTAAGATATGTGCGATTTGGAATAATATGCAATATGCGTCCATGTTCGTTCGTTAAGCTATGCTTAAAACCTATTCCCTGTAATGCTGTTAAATAAACAATTATATAATGTAAAAAAAAGTGTGCCCCCTCGAAAAGCCTTATCAGTCCTAGCGCATCCAGTCTAGGCTGGTATTGGAAAAATTGTGGGACCCCAGAAATTGCCAAAGTCAGCACTAATACTGCCAGCCTAGGCTGGTACTGGCAAAATCAAGGGTAAAAAAAACAAATAGCATGGGGAGCCTGGGAATTTATCAGCACCAGCAAAAAACCCAAACATATGGAACAACGCATGACTTACTTGCTAAGAACTCCCATATAAACAGAGATTTCCCATGCTCTGAGTTCACATCTTGGGAAATCCCTGTGTTATAAATATGACTGCATAGCCATATGTCCAAGGTCCGTGCTGATGGTTTATTTTTAACTGTTTTGCTTGTGTATGTTATGTCAATTGTTTATTAATTGGTTTTTTTATTAACCTGTGAGCATTGTGCTTTTTGTATATTAAATCTAAAAATGTAATTATGATGTCCTTATTGCTCTAAATGAATTCACCTACTGTCTAGAAGAGATAGATTGCTTGACCATGCAAAACCTTTCATTACTGAGGTGTGAACTGTGAAAACATTTGTATACCAAGCTGAGTATGTGCATGCATGTACATTTGTGTTATAGAGCCTTGAGGGGTTAAGGGTGAACCCTTTGAGTGCTGGTGTGTGCCTTGCTAACTGTGTGTAACAAGGAGTGCTCACTGTGTGCCAGTGTGAGAAATATCGGGGTCCTTTTGCCCTTATTCAATAGGTGGTGGCAAACCTGAAGTGTGTGGGGGTGTGAGAGTGCTGTTTAGGGGTGAATCAGCAGGTCTATAACTGTGTGATAGGTAAAAAAGAGACTGAGTGCTGGAATTGTGTGTAACCTCATACAGTAAACACTGTCAAGTCACAAGTTCTCATAGTGAGGTTTGTGACAGGTTAAGGTAGTCAGGGGAGCAGGCGCGGGCCGGGAGAGGAATGGCCGAGGGGCACACAGACGGCTGCATCGCATGAAACGGGATGTGGCCACGTCACTGATGACGTGGCCGCATCCCCTGTCATGTGATGCGGCCGCCTGTGCACTGATGTGGCCGCATCTGATTACATCAGATGCGGCCGTCGGTGAAAATGTGCTATATTGCACCCAAGGGGCGGCCGGCCGGCCTACCCCCCGGCCCTAATAGCAGTCTGACCGAGCGGCCCAGGGGGCCGCTACCCCCCGGGCCAGCCCGTCCCTGCAGGGGAGGTTTCCTGACAAAATAGAGGTGATAAACTGTTTGACAGTGTGAATATAAGATATTAAATCAGGGAGTAGCTAGAGAAGGTTATTCGTGATAATAAGTGGTTTGGGTTTTTTGTACTCGCTTTGCTTGCATTTGACATCTGTGATCACACTGCGTGGGAAGGCAAAGTCCCTCCAAACACACACAGCCCAAACCAGAGACTTCCAAATGTGACCTGGGAGCGTGACGCTTACTACGATAAGTAAACTGAGAACTGAGCAAACTCTTTGCAGCATGAAAATCTTCATGTCTCACGGGTATTGAAGAGATGTTAGTAAGATGGGCACCTTCTGTAAAAGTAATGCCCGTTGATTATACCTAATAGATTAAAAAGGTTATTTTTACTAACAGTACCCACTGCATGTCTTGTTTAATTGCTTAGTTACACTCTCTAACAGTCTCTTGTATCTAATGGTATGTGCAGCTGTAGAATCTTTTTATTCAATAGCTAGGATCATCCCCTGCATACATCCAGACCACAATACCACAGTTTTTGAATTTGTGGCAATAATTGCTATGCCAGCAGTTGCAGCACCAACAGATGTCGGAGATATACTGACTGAGGATTGTACAGAAGTCTTTCCTGTCTGTGAGAAGAGTCTACAGCTACTGGTACCATTACTATTACATACATGATGCTAGACACTAGACTTTTATCAAAACTGACTCTTTCAACCTATTTCCCAAAAATGTGAACCTACCCATAAAGCATGGTTTACACTATCAGAGAATAATAGTTTAGGCCTTAATCATGTGATCTTTATTCCTGTAGTTGCCCCGGAAATGTATGTATTCACAAAGGAACCTGTGGTTCTTGGAGAACCTAGTACATTGATCTGTCTTACCGCCAAGTTCTTTCCCCCGGTTATGAAGATGAGCTGGCTGAAGAATAATCAGCCTGTGACGGATGGAGTGTCAGAGACAGACTTCTACCCTGCACCAGATGGTTCCTTCAGTATATTCCTGTACGTAGTGCTGATCCCGAAACAGGGAGATGTGTATACCTGTTCTGTGGAGCATGCCGGGCTGTCAGTCAACCCCACCAACAAGTTCTGGAGTAAGTAACACAAATACTATAGTATAGTATATATGTAGCATGTGTCGTATACATGGGGAATAAATACAACTTTACACTGGAAACATGTTATAAGAATAGGTGTACTTGCAGAATTTTTAGATTTAAGAAAGAGAAAACATATATATAAAAAAATGGCATTGTGGTCTACGTAACGTAGCTGGCAATGTTATAGCCATGAGTGACACACACTGGGTGAGCGTACCGGGATGATGTTTAGCTTTTTTCATCCTGTCAGCCGATTGGTTTGTCTGCAGGTCAGCCTTGAATGTAGCCCCTGGCATTCCCAGTACCTTGACATGGGTTAACTAAATGACCAAAGCACATAGTGGGTAGAAGACGCAGCATTTTATTATACATAAAGACACACAGCACACAAGAATAGTAAAAATATGATAGGGGTTTCACTATATTCATTTTACACACGCCTATACTTCACCAGTGTCTTTGTCTCAGTTACTTTGATGCGTTGCTAAGCCACGTTTTTTCACTCCTCTACCTGCGTGGTAGGGACTGAACTCAATGTCTTCCCATTTTTGGCACGTATATATATTCGCAAAGTCCACGGACATTTTACGATCCACTTGCGGCTAAACCTTCGCCTCCCTGTGACCAGTACACCTAGAACCATAACCCCGTATTACCACTGTTCATGAGAGAGACCCTGTGTCACATATTTTTTATCCCTTCATGTTCCCACTGTGGGGTAGCTTCAGATGGACAGTCCTACAACCCCACCTGGGATTGGGTTTCCACTTACCAGGGGCTGACCGTGGACCTCCCCCACTCCTTGTCTCACTTGCAGGCACTCTGCAGTGTGGGGCTCCAGCATGTCTGCTAAAGCAGGATGGGACACCTACCGCCTGCATATAGACACAATGGCCAGGAGGTATATTACACAACTAACAGGACACAAACAAAAGGCATGTTTACATAATAGTAGCAGTGTATCCTGGCGACACTTAAGAATTGTACAATGGATATAAAATATATATGTACATGATTAACCCAATACAGTACGAGCAATCTTAAATACAGTTCAGCTGAGTAAGGGTGTCCAGTAGGCTAAACCCCTATTTTCAATATCTTGGCACCCTCATCTTGTCACACTTTGTGAGAGAGGGCACTGATAGAGGGATGTGGCACGGTGATAGATGGTTGCATATTGTGAGAGACGGTGGGGTGGCATGGTGAGAGAGGGGGGTGGGGGGTGTGAACAGGAGCAGTGACCTTAAATTTAGCAAAGCTCTGCCCAGGGGATCTCTAATAGTATAATGTCATCTATTTCCTGGATTTATAATTATTAAAATATGAATTCCTGTTTTAATAAAGTCTGGCCTTTTACGATCTCTTTGAGCTTTCACCCCAACACCTCCCTTGTGAATCATATTTTGAGGTTCCAAAGAAGGATTTATATAGTGTAATTATTAATGAGTCCAACAAAGTATTTCTTATTAGATAAATAAAATAATTCTAAACAATAAAAACTGTAAAGAACCATCTGAGAGGAAGTTATCTTCCATTCTACCTTGTAAATGTCTTCTTGTAAACATCTCTTTCCCCAACCCATTATCATTTTTCAGGTAAAAGAGTAGTAGAAAGAACAGCTTAGAAGACAGATCAGTATTTTACAAGTTAAAAGTAAAAAATGCCTAAAGTAATCTAAATTACCTAGGGCAAAATAGGTAACCTGGTTGATGTTTTTGAAAACTGCAACAAATTTCCTTAATAGACTAATAGTGTTTTTTCTGGCGGAAAGTCTGTGGAAACACCACTTCACCCTTCCATAAATAGCCCCCTAAGAGTGTATCCTTATCCTGAACTCAACTCTTTCCAACACTGACACTTTGTAGTTACATCCAGAATAGAAAACTAAATTTGATTGTTTGGTTTGTTTGATAGATCGTGACTTACACTGACTTAGATCTGAGTGTGACTGGGGTCTGTATTACGCAGCTTTTGTTCTGAACTCTTTATATTCTATTTTTATAGTTCTTTGCTTACAGTGTTGTTTGTTGTGTTCACTTATTACAGGACCTGAGCCCCCCCGTCATGTTTCAGAGACGTCCGAGAACATTGTATGTGGCCTCGGTCTGGCTTTTGGATTATGTGGGATCATTACTGGTATTGCACTGATTTGTAAAGGAAAGAAGAACATGACCCAGGGAAGAGGTCACTGACTTTATAGGTATGATATAAACATGTTTCATTCTATGTGACTGTAACATACTATTCACATATATAAAATGATAGGATAAGTTATATATGATATAATGTACCCCATATTGTAAATTATAAGGATATTATAACTTAAGTTACTAAGGAGTTCCGTGGTCATAGAAATACCTGAGGCTGTAGAACGAGTGCTTTTATATCACGGAACTCCAAAAAGTCTTCTAATCTATAATAATTTACGATATGTGTGTATCATTCGCTATAATACACGCGTTTTCCTAATGAACAATGATGGTTATACAGATATTATTTCCAGGAGTTGATACATATATTAGCAACACTTGTCTATTATACCTTTATTAACTTACTGATTATTGAACATGGGCCTTTCATACAGATTGTCTAATTTATTCCCCAGTTGCAGTTTTGTCATCTCAGGACCTCAGCTGTGAAACGTTATAGGTTTTCTTTCTTCCTGCACTTAGAACCACTTTGTGGCGTTGACTTTCTGACTTGGTTAGTGTTCGAATTGTTGATAGAATATCTATGTTATTGAACATTGGTTAATGTAATGTGCCGGATATATCAAAGTGAACATTAAGGGCTCGTTCACAGAGATTTCTGTTTGCTCAGAGTGGATTTGCGTTTGCTTGTGATCTATCAGAGAAACGTATCTTGCACAATTATCTGCTCCTGTCCATTCATACCTATTTTTTTTGTCAGTTTTACTGCATTTGAATATTAGTTGTGATTAGGTGTGGACAGACAGTACTGGTTGTTATAAAGATCGATGATCCCTGTGACAAACCAAATTACTTGGGAAAATTGCAAGCTGTCTGCCTGAATCTGTGTGAACGGGCACCAAAACTTCCATCCCTTCCTTAATTTTTAGAATGGTTTAACTTTTATAACTATAACAATGCAACTTTCTGATGCAGCATAATTTGTTGGGAACTTCAAAACATTAAGAATTCATAAAAAGAAAATGCTGCCACAATCAAAATAAGCAATTTCTACCTTATTATAATATTTACTAATGATTTAAACAGCAAGTAAACCTACCATTCTTCATAAATATACAAGGCTGTGTTTTACTGAGCTGAATAATATATATGAGATAACTGGAGTGTTTATGTAACTAAATAAGTCCCTAAGGCTCTCTTTCACTCCTCTGCAGCAGGTTGCCATCTTAGGAGGGAGGAGCTTCTCTAGCAGAGCAGACACACAGTGACTGATAGCTTGGCAGACTTGCTTTACAGAAATGTAGGACATAGCTTGGCTGATACATACACAGGGACAGTGATGACAAAGTAGTTCAATAATTGCATTCTCATGTTTTTCTTATGTATCATGTCCCACTAAGATACTGTCCTTAAGATGTAAGAGGAACTTCAGCTGTCTGTAATGAATTGGGATTTAATACTTGACTTTTTACCAGAGGTGTAGTGGGAAGTCGTGATAATCTGAGCAATGTATTCATTTTGGAACTGAGGTGTCATTTAAAATTATAATATTTGTCTTTAATAGTGAGACCAGGCCATAAAATACCCCCCCACACACACAGATCCTTTTGGGTACAAAGTAAAATACAACAGTTAAAGATACATTTCCTAATTCCACTGTTACCTTTTTATATATTAGGAGTCAAAATTCTAAGAAAATTAATTGTGAGTTACAGAGGGGACTATCCTGAAAAAACCAAGACACATGGGAACAACCCAATCTAGAAATAAAACAAGTGCTTAACAGATAACAAAGGTGCCACCATGACGGTATTCCCCTAATGCAGCCTAATTGTAAACATAGTTTTGTCTTGTTCTGAGGTAAGAGAGCATAGGACAGCAATGTAACATTCTGCAAATGCTTCATATGTGTTGTTGGATAGTATAATGATAAATGTGTGATGTGTGATTTAATTTCTGTTCCAGGGTTGGACACGCTTTGATGCTCCAGGACTGTGTTTCCCATACTGCTAAATTAATCACAATTTGGCTAGGTAGGCTGAGCTTCATTGTTTGGGATCAGATTATTAAAAATGTCCATCCAGCAAACTCCAGAAAGTGGCTCCTCGCTGACTCTTCTGTGAAGAACCTGACTCTGTGACCCATATATTGTATGGTCAGAGAACTCTTGTGGTATAATCATTGTTTCTACATTTGCTTTGAAAATACAGATTCTGAAAGGGAGAGTTGGATTATACCGCATAATAACTTGCTAGAAATATTATATGATATATGTCACAATATTATCTATAATAATCACCACAATACCATGTGAGCTTTTTGTTACTGATGGGTCCACAATTATCCCAAACTGCTTTGCAGTATGATTTCCAAATATAATAGTTGAACTCAATCAGTTCATCGTTATATATCTATTATACAGATAATATAATTGGAGATATAGAGTAACATTAACATTTGCATTAATTTCTACTAGTGGCTTTGTGAATGTTGCAGACCTTGCCAATTCTATAAGGTTTTATAAGATAACTGTTGTTTTCTGTCAGACACTCTCTATGATTGCTTTATAAAACTAAATACATTGGATATGCTATACTAATAAATCCTGTTCTCAGAGTATTGTTTTATTTGTTTTATTTGTTTAAAGCAAACATTTAGGCTGGACAAAGTTTTCCAACAATTAGGAACCACTGATTTTGTAAGATAAACTTGAGCGAGCAGAGTCTGATGTACAGAATTCTCAGAGCTGGGTTTGTCCAACACGTACCCACAGAACCCACATGTGCTAGCTGTGCCCAATACATTTTCTCAGCATGCAGCAGCCGTGCGCCATGGTCGCTGAATAGTGTTATCCTGTGAATTCAACAAACTACCATCAATTGGAGTTGAATTGAGAGAGTTCCTGCACTGTACATGCATATGTGGTGCCCCAAAATCTGAGTGCCCTGGGATGTATCTATATGTTTTTAATTTGTTAATTTAATTTGTTAATTGTTAAAAGTGTTTATAAAGATTTAAAAAAAAATATATATATATATTTTCTTGAGGGAGAAGTGACAGTTGGGAGTGGTTGGTGGTTGCCGGGAGTAACAGGCAGGAGGAGTGTGTGGCTTAGCAACAAGTCCACTAACTTTGGTAATAACTGTGAACTCCCAGAAGGCAGTGGGGAGAGGAAAGTTCTAGACTTCTGAGGGAGAGAGATCCCTGTGTCTGCATAGACTGAGAGAGATCCCTGTGTCTGCATAGACTGAGAGAGATCCCTGTGTCTGCATAGACTGAGAGAGAAAAATAGGAACAGAATGAAAATCGGACAAAGTGATATATAAGCAGATTAAAAGTGAAGTAAGTGTAAGAAGAGAAGAGGATAAGAAGTGAGCCAAAGAGAGGTGTGAGTAAAAAGGAAAGTACTGAAAACAAATAAGCAGTATAGAGATCTGTGACATCACACTAAACAGACTGAGCTATGTACTGAGGACAGTGTGAGAGGAGAGAAAATAGAGAGGTCTGTGAGTACACACAAAAGAGACTGTAATACAAAAGATCATCAGCTTATTTGGTGTGAAAAAGTAATTTATGGGCCCCAACCACGTGCTGCACTTCTACTAAATTCCTGTGCACAGTTCAACCCAGGACTGAGTGTAAAATATGGTATCGTTACCAGGGATAATATTGGTGCACCAAATGTTTTAGTTGAATGTTAATGTTAAGTGATTTACCTGAAAATTGATTTATTATTATATGTTAGATGCTATTGTGCTCTATGTTGATCAAATGAATATTTTCTCATTACCATTGAGTTGAAGGGGTCAGTGGCGCATTATTAATAAACCCAAGTTATTTGTCCAATCCTTGTCCCTTTCATTGAAGAATTTATCTCCTGACCACCGGATGTCCGACCAAAAAAGAACCTGACTCGTGTCTGGAGGACAAGGTAAGGGAAGAAAATCCCATCAGTACTCGGCCACCACACATATAGTTAGGTTCTGTATAGCTGGGTAATAGAGAGGAGTGGAAGTGGACAGATGCTAACACAAACCAAAGGTCAGTTTTACTGTAGCCCCCGGCAAATTTGCTTATCTCCAGTGATCAGCAACTGCCTAAAGTTGTCAGCACATATTGACATCATGCTCCTCCTGATCACCAGCACTCTAATTCTAGACGACTGAGCACTGAGGGACTGCACTGTAGAGTGACTGCACTTTGCTCACTCTGTGACATCACCAGACTAACCTACTACATAGACTGTGTGACTGCACTCACTCTGTGACATCACCATCCAATCACAGACTAACCTGCTACATAGACTGTGTGACTGCGCTCACTGTGTGACATCACCATCCAATCACAGACTAACCTGCTACATAGACTGTGTGACTGCGCTCACTGTGTGACATCACCATCCAATCACAGACTAACCTGCTACATAGACTGTGTGACTGCGCTCACTGTGTGACATCACCATCCAATCACAGACTAACCTGCTACATAGACTGTGTGACTGCGCTCACTGTGTGACATCACCATCCAATCACACACTAACCTGCTACATAGACTGTGTGACTGCGCTCACTCTGTGACATCACCATCCAATCACACACTAACCTGCTACATAGACTGTGTGACTGCGCTCACTCTGTGACATCACCATCCAATCACACACTAACCTGCTACATAGACTGTGTGACTGCGCTCACTGTGTGACATCACCATCCAATCACAGACTAACCTGCTACATAGACTGTGTGACTGCGCTCACTCTGTGACATCACCATCCAATCACAGACTAACCTGCTACATAGACTGTGTGACTGCGCTCACTGTGTGACATCACCATCCAATCACACACTAACCTGCTACATAGACTGTGTGAATGCGCTCACTGTGTGACATCACCATCCAATCACAGACTAACCTGCTACATAGACTGTGTGACTGCGCTCACTGTGTGACATCACCATCCAATCACACACTAACCTGCTACATAGACTGTGTGACTGCGCTCACTGTGTGACATCACCATCCAATCACACACTAACCTGCTACATAGACTGTGTGACTGCGCTCACTGTGTGACATCACCATCCAATCACACACTAACCTGCTACATAGACTGTGTGACTGCGCTCACTCTGTGACATCACCATCCAATCACAGACTAACCTGCTACATAGACTGTGTGACTGCGCTCACTCTGTGACATCACCATCCAATCACAGACTAACCTGCTACATAGACTGTGTGACTGCGCTCACTCTGTGACATCACCATCCAGTCACACACTAACCTGCTACACAGACTGTGTGACTGTACTGCACTCACTTTATGACATCACCATCCAATCACACACTAACCTGCTACATAGACTGTGTGACTGCGCTCACTCTGTGACATCACCATCCAATCACACACTAACCTGCTACACAGACTGTGTGACTGTACTGCACTCACTTTATGACATCACCATCCAATCACAGACTAACCTGCTACATACACTGCGCAGTCACATAGAAGAAAACAACTCCTTCTCCTGTGGGGGACCTGGCAGGAAAGCTAGTTCCGGCCGTCCTGTATGCAGGAGGACCCCAAGAACGCCCCAAAGAATCTGCAAGCGGTTAAGGTAGGGCACCAAGTCGCACTTGGGTTGATAGACTCTGGCACAGACCTGACTTTTGTACATCCAGCTCTAGTGAGCCCAGCGAACATTATTCCCGGGAAGACTATTGCTGTGCGAGGAGTGGGGGGCCTACATTATGCAGTACCCCTAACCAGTGTGTAGCTAGATTGGGGATCTGGCAGAGGTATACGAGACGTTGGGGTACTAGACAATCTGCCAGTAATGGTACTGCTGGGGACTGATTTGGGAAGGATTTACGCTGCTTATATTAATGAAAGTGATGTCATTTCTGATGCACTGATGCAAACTAACACTATTCTTTCCCAGGTGAACTCTGTTGACCAGCATAAAATAAGTGCAAAAGTATGTAATGAAATGTCATGTGCTGCTGAGAATACTCATGCGGATTTGCAGATACCTGTGATGCAGAGGAAGGGCTTATGTGCCAATGTGTTTGATGATAATGCTCTTGTTGGATGGACTAACACTTTAAATCCCCTGGGTAGTGAATTTGATCAGGTCAAAATGGATGAGATTGTGCATAAATGTGATACCATGTCTGCTAATGTTTTAGGTAAGGTCAATTTACCTGTACCCAATTCTGAAGGTGTCCCAAAGTGTGAAAATGTATCAAATGCATTAGCGGTAGTGACCCGGAGAGCAGCACAGAGGAGCTGTGTATTAACCCCTGGAAGTGTGGAGGGAAGTTCACTAGAAGCTAATCCATCTCCACCCCCTCCCTCACTGTAGGAGCTGCAGATTCAGCCAGTGATTTGGATGAGCTACCTCATGCTGTGTGCAACATTAAGCTCAGAAGTGACACTTTCAAATCAGAACAAAACACTGATCCCAGTTTATCGACAGGGGGAGGATAGAATTTTTTGAGAAAATGGCCTTTTGTAACTAGAGAAAATGTCACTCCATGTGAAGAACCTGAAATGCTCTGTGATCATTTCGCATCCTGTACTGTAATAGAGATATGTGAGGGAGAGAAGCAGGTAGGTGCCAGTGTTAGTTATGTGGATTTATGCAAAGATCCAGATGTAACGGGATAATTTGGAAACCCCTAATAATAGTGAGATGTGTAATGGTGTGAATGTCACACATGCTACTGTGGTAGTATCTAAACCTTTTTTTCCACTGACCTCTTGTAATGAGGTAGGGACAGGTGACAATGTTCCTGCAATGCAACTGTGTGTTAGTACCATCATCATCATTTATTTATATAGCGCCACTGATTCCGCAGCGCTGTACAGAGAACTCACTCACATCAGTCCCTGCCCTGTTAGAGCTTACAGTCTAAATTCCCTAACACACACACATAGAGAGAGACTAGGGTCAATTTTTTTTTTTTTTATATATATCAGCCAATTAACCTACCAGTATGTTTTTGGAGTGTGGGAGGAAACCGGAGCACGTGGAGGAAACCCAGGCAAACACAGGGAGAACATACAAACTCCACACAGATAAGGCCATGGTTGGGAATTGAACTCATGACCCCAGCGCTGTGAGGCAGATGTGCTAACCACTTCACCACCATGCTGCCCACATATGACCGGGAAAATGTAGGTTCCATTGTACATGAAATGTGTAAGCAAGGGTGTGACAGGAAAAATTAAGGTCTTAGTATACCTGAAATGTGTAAACTGTCTGAAGTGTCAGTGTTCACATGCCAGCAAGCAGTGCAGGCCAAGTCCTCAGAATTAATCCCTGAGGAGGAGGGAAGGGGGATGCCAGAAGGTAACACTGACCCTGAATCAGTCTCTCTATCCCCCTTTCCTCTAGCTCCTGCAATGATAGAGGTGTTTGATGACAATATGGTAAATTGTGTTGTTTTGCAATCTAACCCCTCTTTAAATACCCCTGTCCTGAGATAAGGGAAGCTTGTGTATTAGCTGTGAGTAGCTTGCCTGAGAGCGATCAGGAGTCTGACCCCTTGGTAGATTTAGCAGCTGTTGCTAGAGAGGAGGGTTCCCTAGCAGACGCCCACTGCAGTGAAGAGCTGTCTGACTCTAAGCTAGAACAGCTAGCTGACATACTATGGCCCTATCAGTCCCATTTTACAGGGAAACCTGGAAAAACACACTTGGTCACACATCATGTAAACACAGGCAACCTGACCCCCCTCAGACAGCCAACATATCGCACTTCCCTAGAAGTGCTAGAAGCAATGAAAATGGAAATAGACGAGATGTTGCAGCTAGGGGTAATTCAAAAGTCTCACAGTTCTTGGGTTGTCCCAGTGGTACTGGTCCCAAAGTAATGTGGGGGCACCCGGTTCTGTGTAGACTATAGGAGGTTGAATGACGCCACAGTGTTTGATGCTTATCCTATGCCTATTATAGATGAACTACTAGATCAGCTTGCCCAGGCACACTATATCACCATCATGGATCTCAGCAGGGGGTACTGGCAGATCCCATTGTCACCCAAGGCATGTGAGAGGTCCGCATTTATCGTCCCATTTGGACTGTTTGAGTTTTTGGTCATGCCCTTTGGAATGACAAATGCCCATGCGTCCTTCCAAATCCTGGTCAATGACCTGCTAGAGGGCCAGGAAGGACATGCAGTTGCCTAGTTGAATGACATTGTGGTGTTCAGCAAGACCTGGGAGGAGCAACTGATTCATCTGAATAGTGTGTTAGGCCGAATTTCTGAGGCAGGTCTGACTATCAAGCCAGAGAAGTGCCAGCTTGGCATGCGTGAAATACAGTACTTGGGGCAGCATGTAGGGGGAGGTACACTCAGCCCAGAGCCAGGCAAGGTAGATGCTATCACGACGTGGCCGACCCCTACCATGAAAAAGCAGGTCATGACTTTCTTAGGTACAGCTGTGTATTATATAAAATTCGTGCCCCATTATAGCATCCTAGCCAAACCTCTGACTGACTTAGCAAAAAAGAAGTTACCACACTTGATTAATAGGACAGTTTATTGTGAAAATGCATTTGCAGCTCTGAAGTCTGCTCTGGCCCAGTCCCCTGTGCTACAGGCCCCAGATTTCAAACAGAGATTTATAGTACAGACCAACGCTTCTAACTATGGACTAGGAGCTGTTCTTAGCCAGGTGACAGCGCAGGGGGAGGAGCACCCTATCATTTTCCTAAGTAGAAAACTACTCCCACTAGAGGTGGTGTATGCTACCATTGAATGAGAGTGCCTAGCCATTGTATGGGCACTTCAAAAGCTACAACCCTACCTGTATGGACAGAATTACACCATTATTATAGACCATAATCCTTTAAGTTGGCGGAATTGATCCCCAGTTTCTGGGGATAATGGAAAGCTGTTAAGATGAAGTTTAATTTTGCAGCAATATAACTTCACCATTCAGCAGCGAAAGGCGCAGAACATGGAAACGCAGATGGCCTCTCGTGCCAAGGGGCAGAAGTGGTGAATGGGAAGGAGAGACAGTGACAGTGGTGTGGGAAACAGTTGTACCTCCTTACATCCACGTTGCTTCTGATCAGCAGCCACCTTCGTAAACTTCGGCAGAAGAAGAGGAAGATGGTAAGACAGACAAAAACAAAGGGGGAGAAATAAAGGACATATACCTACAATATGGAGACAGAGACATGCAAACATAGGGCGGGGGGGGGGGGGTAGATGGAGAGACAGGGGTGCACATACAAAATTAGAGACAGACAAACAAAGATGGGCTCAGGGTCACAGATGAAGAGGGAGATAGACTGGCACAGACTGAAATTGGAGAGACAGATGGTGCACAGGCAATTGAAAGAGAGAGACTGGCACACACAGAGGAGGAACAGAGAGACTGGCATAGATGGGGAAGGTCAGAGAAACTGGCACAGATGGGGAGGGATGAGAGGCTGGTGCAGAGAGGGGAAGGGCAGTGGGGCTGGCAGAAAGGGGGAGGACAGAGGGGCTGGCACAGATGGGGAAGGGCAGGGAAGCTGGTATAGATGGGAAGGGATGAGGGACTGGCACAGACGGGAAGGGATGAGGGCCTGGCACAGATGGGAAGGGATAAGGGGCTGGTGCAGACAGGAAGGGATGAGCGGCTGGCGCAGAGAGGGGAAGGGCATACAGGCTGGCGCAGGCAGTGAGACTGGCGCAGACAGAGGTAGGGCAGAGGGGCTTGTGCAGACAGAGGTAGGACAGAGGGGCTGGCGCAGAAAGAGGTAGGGCAGAGGGGCTGACGCAGACAAGAAGGGAAAAGAAATTTGCACAGATGGAAAGAGCAGAGAGGCTGGTGCAAATAGGGAAAGGACAGAAAGACTAGCATAGCTAGGAGAAGTGCAGGATGATAGACACAGACAGAAGAGATGGAAAGAAAGACTGAACATACAGAAAAGCATAATACTCCATAGAAAAGATATGAAGAAAACAAGTGTTTATAAAGAAATACTTATCTACAGTCCCAGGCTTTCAGCTCCATGTGCAGGGGCAAGAGGAGAGATGCTCAACGCCACAATCCAGTGGAGGAGTACAGGGGGTCAAGGTGGGGTTTCCAGAAAATCATGCTATGCTGATTGACACCTGACCCCCCTCCGGATGAAGTGCGCCGGGAAAATAGCGCTGCCGCAGAACTTAGCAACCTGCCACTGATGAACTCCCCAACTCTGTCCCTCTTGTGGAGGTGGTGGAGACTCTCCCAGCGCTTCCCAATGCCCGATTCTCCCCCCTCCCACGCGTGCGCACCCAAGCACATATCTCTCACTCCATCCCACAACTTTGAGCACTGAAGGGGACCCATTTTACATTAAATCCCCCCTCCCCACACTTACCTTATATCATCAGGTGCTGCAGAGGCAAAGTCTTACTTCTTCTTCTCTTGTGAACACTGAGAACGTATCATGTGATGCGCGCCGTCCTGTGATAATTTCACCAAGAGAGAGAGAAAAGCAGGGGAGGATCTGCTCCTGCAAACGACAGGATGGCTGCTCCCTCCCCCAGGACCAACCTGTGAATCAATGTTGTGTCGGGGCAGCGACATCTGGCAGCAGGGCCCACCGGTGATTTTCCCTCTACCCTGGTGGGCCAGTCCGACCCTGTACAAAGCCCAGGGAGGCTCATGCTACATGTGTATGTGATTTAAGTATTTAAGTGTAGTTCTGGTGAACATAAGGACACCATAATAAATCCTTTGTGGTGGCAGAAGAGGTGCATTCATTGCTAAGTGACTAAGGTGATGCCAGTCACGACCAGCTGTTCAGATTGCTGCATCTGGGACAGGCTGGGTGTTCGTGACACCTTATTTTGTATAAGTTTAACAAATCTTCTGGATCTTATCATATTAATCCCTAAATCACTCATTTATAACTAATCAACCCTAAACTTACACAACAAATTTGATTGTTATACTACTAATAATTCTTTTTTATAAACTGTTACTTTAATACAATTACACTATGTATGAAATCACTGGTCTTATACTGTAAAATCTATAGTCTTACAATACACTTACAGAGATATATATATCTCACTCTTGATTGACAGTTGAGGTAGTTAACTGTTGCAGTGCTGAGGAAATCTAGTTCATTTTGAGGATTAGTTCATTCTGATCTAATTCACACAAAAGATTAGTTCATTTCACTCATTTGACTCAGTAGTTCATTTCACTCAGTAGTTCATTTAGCTCAGTTAGTTCAGTTAGATCACTGGCTCTGGAACACTGCTGAGAGAAGTGATTGGAGACATAGATCTAGTCTATTACACATACTGTAGGCATATATACTACATCTCATTAGATGAGTTATAGTCCTGTTAAAATGATCAGATAAGTTTAATATGTCAGATCATTTTTAATATTTTAAAAAGGGTAATCACTTATATAAAAACTAGTAGTGACATGTTGAGCTCTGCAAAGTTAATTTCATTTTCATTATTATTTTTTATTTCCATAATATGCAAATGAAAAAGACCCAAATTCAGAGTATTATAAAGTGTCACTTTTTTGCTTTTAAAATTGTGATCAGTGCAATCAGGATGTATCAAACCTTAGGGGGGAATTTTTACAGCTATAAAAAGACTCAAAATAGGCATCACGTCACTACTGAACTGTGGGTGGATACACTTCTCTCTCAGTACTGATATATTTACAGCAAACAGATTCTCATTCTTGTGGTCTGAAGTTTCTGAATATCTTATCCTCATTTTGTACTTATCACGATCTTCCTAATCTGTCACAATACTCTCATTTCATATACTTTATTGCTAAATTCTCCTCAATGTTCCTCTTCCTCTCACATGTCCTCCCCCTTCTCTCTTGTTCTCCTCCACTCTACTGTCTCACCCCACGTGCTTCCTGCCACCTGACCCTTATATTTTCTTTGTTCTAATCATACCTTCCCGATTTTAAAATAAACACATTCCTTGTGCACACTAATTTCTAAAGTCAACACTGCTTTTCTAGATGTGTTAACATTATTTAAACAATATCAGTAACACTGGTAACATAAATAAGCAAACATTGTCATTAACTGGGTTACACTGCTTTTATAATAATGTCAGTGAGACTTCTTATTTTTAGGGGATCAAATAGTCCCCCCTGGTAGCCACAATTTATCTGGATTTTTGGATATTTGATTTGAGTGATTTTGCACAAATTCTCTTGATATTCTAACATCATTAACCAACCTCTTTTGATCATTATAATAAGAGGACTATATTCAATATCATCAAATTTCTTAAGTCTTAGTTTTTCTATTTTAGCTTTTAGACATTTCAAATTATTTTACCATTACCTTATCTTTATATTACATTGTTTCCCAATATTTGATTGTTATTTTTTGCAGACCCGATCTCCCTATGGAATCCAGCCCTGTGCTGACCAGCCTGGGGCTTGTTTGGCAGTATGGCAGGGGGACCCCATGCTGCAGGTTTCCCTGCTACAGTGCCACAAGCACAGGCTGGCAAAGCCTAGTGCTGGTAATAGGAAAATCAGGAGGACCCCACACTTTTTGGCTCCCCAGTTTTGCTAGTACCAGCATAGGCTTGCAGCACTACGATTGGTTAAGCTGGTTTGGAGGGGGGCGGGGACATGCCCTTTAATTGTTTACATTTAGATCCTTTTTTTTTTCTAACATGTATTGCCATTTTAAATCTAGTGCTTTATGTCAACATTTTGACTGTAGACTTCACAACCCTGTAGACATTTTACAAGTAGACATTTAACTGTGTCGACCTTCTGGACATGTAGACCTTATGACTGTAGACGTTTTCATGGTCGACTTTTCAACTACATTCCTTTGAAAGTGCAATTGTAGCTGCACTTTGACTAGTGTAATTAAAAGGTTCACACACACAAAAGTGACACATGAAACAAAGACAGTTATGATGCCCCTCACTCTAATTATTCATTTAGGACATAAATTAGGCTAAAACAACCACTATTTTAGAGGAAATTGAAAAGTTTAAATGAGTAAAGGGGATGGGGTGTGGTTCTGAATTGTTATCAGATTGGACTTCGTGATGTTCTTACCATTTCCTCACTGCGCATTTTCCAGATCATCCTCTAAACCTCATAATTAGATGCAGATTCATTTTACAAGGGCTTTTCCAAATTTCGTAATCATAACTGTACTTGTGCGAATAAAAGAAAGCAACTCTTGTCTGCAGATTTTGCAGCTCATACCTAACCTTTTTTTTTTTTAAAAAAACATATACATAGATTTCACTGCGGCAGGCTACATGAAAAAGCTTGGTAATTTATATTTTCCCTTGGTTTGTTTCTTCAGGCTGCTATTAATGATTTATAGTTTGTACAGGGCCATGTTACTAGGTTGGCAACCACAGTCACATGATGGTTGGAGCAGAGAGACTTTGAAAAGTCCCTCAGAGATCCATCTGTACAATCCTCCCCTCAGCTATTACATGACATACTGAGAATTGGGAGTCTACCAGTCATATTTGCATGTCCTCCAGAGAGATTTTGAAAAGGGAGAAAATGATTTGTAGGACACCTAAGATACATGCTTAAAATGTTCTTAAATTGCTATTTAAAAAAGGAATGAGGAATGCGGTTTTATTTATTTAAATTAGATTTTTAGATCTACATATGGGACATACCATATTTCCCCATGTATAAGACGCACCTTTTTCCCCAAAATTTTGGGTCTAAAATCTGGGTGCATCTTATACAGGGGTAGCTGGGATGCAGGGGGGGGGGGGGGGCATCGTTACAGTGGAAGCAGGGGGGGGATCAAGGAGGAGGGGGACAGAGGCACAGTGGCAGCCGGGGATCCAGGAGGAGGGGGACAGAGGCACAGTGGCAGCCGGGGATCCAGGAGGAGGGGGACAGAGGCACAGTCAGATTCTAGTTATTTATTTAGTACATTCTACAAGATGACAGCTAGATTCTGATTGGTTGCTATAGGCAACATCTGCACTTTTTCAAACCCGCAGTTCAGCAAATATACTCCTAAGTCTGAAATGAGTTTGAGGAGTGGGAATATTTGAAGTGCTCATTGTAACAATATTCAGTGGGATTTCCTCAATGAAAACATTACATATAAATTGTGAAGTGATATATATAATTCTAATAAATTGGTCCACGACAGGCTCTGACCCTTTAGATGTTGTTCTGGTCTCCTGATATCTTTATCTGAATCCACAAAACAGCTGCATACCATTTTGGTTCCATTCAAACTCCCTTGGCTTTTTTTTTCTTTATTTTTAGTTTTTAGTTTGCGTAGTTATATTTTCACCTATTTCAGTTGTGCAATGTGTTTATTATTTGGTTAATACTCACGATACTTGATAAAATTACTTTTTCCTCCCGAAATCGGCAGTTGAAAGTCTCCAACATGACTGTTGCTGCCATTTGACAGACACTACTTAGCAACCTCTGGAACCATGGAAAAAACTTGGGAGTACAATGACTGTTTCCATGGTGACAGATGTCGCTAAGCAGGGTCAGATATTCACAGCATGTATGCAAAATGCAGAAATAGACATGTAAGAGTTATTAAATACTAAGCTTTTAGATCATGATGAAAGTTGTTAAAACCTGCAATAAAGGTAATGCATGAAAAGGAAATCACAAGGAATCAATAGTTCAAGGACCATGTTTATTTTAGAACAGGTATTATTTATTTGCTCCAAAACATACAGACAAGAGGCAGATACATTTACTTATTAAAAGTCAATCACTTTCAGCTTTATGTAATATCATAAATAATCAGATTTAAATGAAGCATAAAGATATTGGCATTTCTTACAATGATTGTTGCACGTCTTCAAACCTTACCATGATCAGACTTATAAAGACATAGGAGTATATTTATCAAGCTGTGATTTTCTGGATAGTTTGAAAAATGGAGATGTTGCCAATAGCAACCAATCAGAATCTAGCTATCATTTTGTAGACTGTACTAAATAAATAACTAGAATCTGACTGGTTGCTATAGGCAACATCTCCACTTTTCAAACTAGCCAGAAAATCGCAGCTTGGTAAATTTGCCCAAAAGAGAGTTTGTCTCACTAAGAGTTACACAAAGTGCATGTGGTAGATTACTTTCATAACAATAAGGGACCACACCAACTAAAGATTACATGATTGTTATTTTAAACCTTTTAGTGCCCACACAGAAGATAAATAATGGACAGAGGCTCACTCTGATTCAATGCAGAAGTATTTGCAGATTTATTGCATTATTCATAACAAGACTTACTTCAGTGGTACAAACCATATTTCATGAGTTAGGTTTGCCAACATATTTAGCAGTGTAGAGGTTAAATAGGAATGCATTATGCAAATTTTAAAGCATGTGTAGCCAAGTCACAGTGGAAGCAGCCATTTTGTGGGAATGAGAATGTAGCCTATCAATTAATCAGAAACCAGATATCTCATTCCTCAGTGATGTCACTAACTCCTAGCAAATTGATAGGCTGTAAATAGGTGCAACCCACACAATGACTGCCCAGACCGTGAATCATTTCATAGAAAAATCTGAAACATATTTTGTTTAATAAGCTGCTAAAAAAGATTTTAGCTAAAACAAAGTCACTTTTGAGAACTAACCTAAACAGATACATTTAAATGGCGGGTGGAGGGCTGGCAACTTTTGGCCTGCAGGCAAGGAGCAAAAAATAGGCTGAAAAGAGCACAGAAGTGCAAATTTACAGTAATATTAATCATCGGAAGGAGAATAGAGGTACCTAGCCATGATGTTTTGGTGGCTGTATCCACATACTTGCCAACAGTACAGCCAATAACAAATATCAGTGTCTAAAATGGGTAGAACAAATTGGAAAATGAGCATGGTCTCACCCATATGGGCATTGTGTAGGTAGACAGGGGTGTGACCTCATTTCCAGACTTACCAGTTAGGTCTGTACCTACCTGCAGGATTAGTCATGGCTATAGCCAGTAAGATAAAGCAATGCATTTAGTGAAGGTTGCGTAAAGGACACTTAAAAGCATAAGAAAGTAGAGTTGCTCAGTGAGATGCTGTCGGGATAGGGGCACATTATGTGAGGGTACATATACAATTTCCACTTACACGAAATGTTTCTTTTTGTCTACAACACAAAACTTTATCTATGTCTCCAACTGATCATTTTTGTAAGACCACAAAATGTATAAAGATATATGGAGCCTCATGTGACTGTACCCCAGGATACAGCCCAGCATAGGGATTACAGGCCGGTGGGAGCGGATTACAGCGACTGCTGTGTAAGCAGTATGACAGCTATTAGATGAAGGAGCAATAGATACAGTAAGACTTTCTTGTTTTAAAGGATTGACATTACTTCCTGCACACAATTGTTGCTTGGAAACAGCAGAAATAAAACAGGTCACCTGACCCAGGCATCTGATTTTACATAAGGCTGTATAGACTAAGTGGAAAATAAGGCACCACTTCAGAATTTGCAAAGTAGAAGGGATAATCAGCAGAGTTTTTAATTTCTTTATAGCCAGATATTCTCCCAGTTAAGTGTGTATAAAATCTAAAAGAAAACAAAAAATATATAATAAATAAGGCCAGATTCTGAAACCAACATGGTCATGGATATAAACATCTGCGACAATCATACATATAGAACAAATGCCAAATGATGACAGTCACTGTCACAAAGGGACATCATACTGAAACGCTGCTTAATTTATAGATGGGGAACATTTTACCAAAATCTTTTGCCCTTTTCATAAAATAACACTACTGTTCCTCTTTATTAGGAGATTTACTAAAAGTTCTTTGTAAAGTTTTGGGTTCAGACATTCCCAGGAACTCCAACATAACTCAACATACATCAGCATAGTACAGATAGACAGACCGACCAAGAGGTTCTTGAGAACTTGCGATAATTCTTGGCTGTACTGGCTTTCGAGCCAGAAGCATGGTGGGGAACGTTAAAACGGCACCATCAACCCCGACAACGTTTTAAACGACAGGGGAATAACGATGCCTATAAGCCCTACAGTACTAAAATTACTACTTACCAGATGTCAGTCATGCAGTTTTTCCCGGAGCTTGAAATCACCGTCCAGTGTCCAATCCGAATGGCCTAAACACCTACAGTATGAATACCCAGACCCCACACCCGTATAATGTAATACAGGCGTGGGGTCTGGGTATTGTCACTTTAAAACCGGCATTTTCAGTCTGTTCATAGTAAATGATGTAATTGCAGAAGAGCTCCTCCTTGTGAAATAACAGAGACACCATCATGCCGAAGTCTGGTGGACCCCACCGATCCACAAATTGGTGAAAGACCTCCGGATGTAGAGACCATTTGCCAGGGTGAAGAGTCTAAACAACTACCGGGAAAGGAGAAGCTGGCGCTAACAAGTGAAAAGACACTAAAATAATCAAATAATAAATAAATAAATAATAAAGATTCAATATATAAAAAATAATATTTAATTCCACTGCAGCTCATCCAGGGTCTAATGCAACAACCCTTAATAAACAAAGAAAAACACAAAACAGAACAGAAGGACCGCGCTGCGGATATTAACTGCAATTTTACATAATAATAGAGGGGGGAAAAAACTCCTCTTATTGCTAATTATATATATATATATATATATATATATATATATATATATATATATATATATATATGATTGGTTCTAATATAAACACATTTATTAACAAAAGAAATAAAGAATAAACAATGGAAACCCACTCTATGTGGTACTATTGACGATTATTATGCTGGCGTGCCTGCGGGCTGATTAATCCATAGGATTTATGTTATTTGGAAAGAGGATGTTCACTAAATCGAGTATCGTCAAATATAAACATCACCGAGTCAGGAGTCAATTTCATCCAGTTGTTTCTTATATTATATATTGTGTTATATTGTTTATTTATTTTTTTATTTCTTTTGTTAATAAATATATTTATATTAGAACCAATCTTTTAGATACTTTTTTTTTAGCAATAAGAGGAGTTTTTTCCCCCTCTATTATGTATAATTGCAATTAATATCCACAGCACGGTCCTTCTGTTCTGTTTAGGGTGCAGAGTCTACCTGCTCAGAAAGTCTGCCTCCCAATTATCCAACCCTGAGATAAAAACCGCCATGATGGCCTGAACGTTCTTTTCAGCCATCTGAAAGATCCTGCATGTCCTTTACATTGGTAGAGGGCTCCTGGTGCCACCCTGGTGATTAACGTATGCCACCTCTGTGGCATTGTCCGAGTGAATCTTCACTGCCCATCCCCACAGCAAATTCTCTGCGCTGACCAGAACGCAGAACACCGCTCGCAGTTCCAACTCATTGATTGCAATCCTCCATGGTCCAAAGCCCTGAAAGTGGGTGTGAAGAGATACAGCACCTTCAACCTCGATAGCTGGCATCTGTCGTCACCAATGTCCAATCCCAGATTGAGAATTGGCAAACTTTGCAGAGATTCTACCTCTATAGCCACCAAAGGAGTGACTGAATCACCTTTGTGGAAAGACACAGGTGACAATGTTACAACTGAATGAAACTGAGCAAACTCGAAAGTTGAAACCATCTTGCCCAGAACCTTCATGCAGAATTGTACTGACGTCTGACAGCCAACAGAGACCGTATCAATTTCTGTAAGGCTTGAATCTTGTCCGGTGGCAAGAACACCCTCTGTTTCTGGGTGTCGAAAAGAAGACCCAAAAAGATCATCCGCTGGGACTGAATGAATTTGGACATCTTGAACTTCAGAATCCAACCATCCAATCCCGAGTCTGTGTAATCACCTGTACACAGGACAGAAGCACTGACGGCAACAGAGCCTGGTTGCGAAGATCTTCCAGATAAGGAAAGATCATCACTACCTTGGACCGCATGACAGAGCCGCAATGAAGACCTTTGGGGCCATAGCGAGCCCAATGGAAAGAGCCTGGAACTGGTAATGATCTGTCTGAACAGCAAACCTAAAAGTAGGGACCAATGCCCCTCCCAGATAGTAAAATGTAAATAAGCCTCCTTGATCATCATCAGCTAATTCTGCAGCGCTGTACAGAGAACTCACATCAGTCCCTGCCCCATTGGAGCTTACAATTCCCTAGCATACACACACAGACACAGAGAGAGACTAAGGGCAATTTGATAATGATGTCGAAATTCCCACTCCATGCTGTTTATTACGGATTTCAAGCACTACATCTTGAATCTGGGCACCCGAAGCTAGATGTTTAAAGTTTTCGGATTCAGACTTGGTCAAAGATATTAGGCAGGTTTTTTAACCAAAAACAAGTTGGAGTAAAACCCCAAACCTTTTGATGGTCCAGAACTAGTATAACCACATCTGGAGAAATTAGTAAATGAATGACCTCTCTAGAGTAAGACGCCATAGGCAATACATGGATTGGTGGACAGCTGTTGTTGAAAGCCATCAACTGGCTATGGCAGCTTCTCAGCAAAACTAGATTACCAAGGACAATGCCATAAAAATAATTTGGTTTTAACGAGAAAATAATCTCGGTTATGAAAATCCGAAAGTTATCTTCATGCAAGAACAAAATACATAATGTTTTTAAACTAAGAAACGTTTCAGTATAAAGTTCCTTTACTTCTGCAAAATAATAATAAACAACAACAACTAAAAATGAAATACATTTCTACCCATAAATTGATATTTTATGAGGGGAGAGGAATTATTCCATAGATAGTTCCACCTAGTCTACATAACCATTTGCAATCAATAACAAAAGTGTCAGTTTTATTGTTTATTCACAACTAATTTTTGATACAAAAAGAAACAACAACTTACGTTCGCTCTGTGGTCCACGGAATGTAGTTTGGACTGAAAAAAAATAATTATAAACAGAATCATCAGAAACATGACCCATATTGTAAATATATATTGTTAAGTCATCAGGATTCCTCATTACCTTTCCGGCCTCTTATGTAGAGAACAACACCAACAATGATGAACACAGCTCCCAGAACAAATCCCACAATTCCCGTCACCTTCTTGTTTCTGGCAGAATCTGATGTCTCTGGATCTAAATCAGGAGAGGAAAAGTAGAATAAAATAATTATTTGTGAGTGAGAGAATCCAGCAATTAGCACTTTATCAGCCTGCGAGAGACTTGTCCTCATAGAAGATAATTAGTGTAAATCTTGGAGGGGAGGTTCCATATATGAAACTCTGGATGTCACCTTAGGTTTGGAAGGTAAAGTGCACAGAGCCTCATAACCTTCTAAGCCAACACAGACAGGACTCTTGCCATGTTGAAGCCTCCTGTGCTTATTAAGTAACTTGTGCAGTATAATCTAACTAATAGCAGAGAATCAGTAGCATCGTTTTATTACTTTAAATAATAATACAAGCTCAATAATGCATCTAGTTTTTATGCAAAGCAGTGTTGAGTGTCAAATACAGAGAGAATGTAATTTGTCATTACCTGAACTGTCTTTTGCATTAAATACATGAGGACTTACAGACAAGGGCTGATGTAAAGTGGGAACTAATTACGTTACAGCTTCACGAGAAGCGTGTCATCGTTGTTCATCTGGAATTTTTATTTTTCTCCAAATGGATTCCAATCAGGAAGGAAGATGACTCCCCGTGGATTTAGGTGGCAATAATGTGGAGAATGAGGGTATGTCAGAGTTTTTATTTTAATAAAGTATTTTTTTCACGGTGTGTGTCTGTTTATTTTAAAAGTATGCCAGGGCATGCTGGTGCTTGTAGCTCTACAATTACCAGCAATTTCTGTCAGCCCTCGGTATGCTGGCACTTGTAGTTCTACGGGCACCAGAATAAGTGCTACAGGCACCAGAATACACAAACAGTTTAGACATGCCAGGATTTTCCTGGACCAATAATACACCCAAAAATTACTGATATATTAATTTACCACATCCACTGCATCAGGGGTGTTTGGGAAGAGCCTTAGTGCTTTTGCACTGGGTGGTTTTCTTCTGAGAGGGAGTGAGGACTGATTCCCTCCATGCTGAACAGACTAGGGCTGAGTGTCGTAACAGGGGACCCCCATGCTGAGAGTTTCCCTGTTCTATCGTCCCCAGCCCAATCTGTCATAGCCTACTCCTGGTAGTGTTCCCCTGGTTTTGTCACTACACTCATAGGCTGGGAGCGCTGCTGTTAGTGGTGGGAAGGCATGCAGTTATATTTTATTATGTATAAATTATATTACAACACTAGTCGTAATCGTCAAAATTATGATGAGGATTGGTGTGTGTGACAGGATAGACCTCCAATGCCACCCTGTCCGTTGTTGCTGGGGACTGGCTGGGCTTGCCTTACCACAGTCCCCTTTCTTTATTCCAAATTGCAGCCCTCTAAACGCAGTAGGAGGGGCTTTCTACTGCCACCACTCGGCTTCTTCGCCAGTGCCTAGAACTGCTTCCTTCTGGGTAACTTTTGGTGCTAGTGCACCCCCTCGTTGGGCACCTGGGCTGGTACCCCTGAACTCTTCCTTTAGATCAGGGTTGCTGTGGAAGGTTCCCCCTGGCCTATTACACTGGCCAGAGCTGCAAGGTAGCGGGCAGAGCGTTGGTACTGGAATGCTGGGTCCCAACCTCAGAACAGCTGGATAACAGATTAGATTGGTCTAATCTGTAGGTCACAGGAATTGCCGCAGGTAAGTAGGCGTCAAAGCAGGATCTTGAAGCAGTGATGTTTTATTAGTTTAATTAGTCCTAATAAGGACAGTTACCCTAGTTTGTGGCACTAGTGATCTCCAGAAAGATGAAATAATGATACATTACATGGTCAAACAGTGCTTTTTTATATAGTTTTTGACAGCCTGGCAGGGGGTAAATAATCCCTCTTTTCCGACCAGGCCACGAAACGTTTGATATTACATCAGATGATTTAACATCAGGATGTGATATTATGGAGCTAACATAATTCTAAGTTCTAATAAAATTCACATCAATCTGCGATATCCTAAATCACATTGTTCAGAGGTTTCCTGTCCCTTAACAAGGCAGGATTAAATGTAACGACTCCCTGCTGTGTTTTCAGACTAAAAAGATGAGTTGGTCACTTCACATGAAAAATGTCTAATTAGCCTTATTGAGAATTTACTCTCGAAGTTACACAACAGATTTCCTCAAACAAATGTCTACTGCATGAGAAATCAATACCTCAGAAATCAGTACATTTCTAATACACAGAATCAAAAATCAGTACATTTGCAATGATAAAAATTGGCGCCTGCCCCGCTAATTAAAATAAATTCTACACTAAGTTATTTCTATGTGATCCAGTCACAATCTGTAACAAGAATAATATTACACTTAAAAGTATATTATCATGCTTTACGCATTCACACGCACTTATGCAGAGTAGGATGGACCTTAACACGTCATTACGCAATTTGCACCTGTGTTTTAAGATATAAAGGCATCCAACTCGGCATTAGTGGAGGTAAATGGTTTCAGACTCTGGTACAATATGTTCTGACTTGTGACTGGAGAATGCTAAAGCATGGCTGTGTTAAGAGAGATTCCGGGTGTAAACCCTGCTCGTCATGCTGAATGCTTGGGAGCTGGCCACTTAGCTGCCCAAGCCTGATGACCTCTCTGCTGACCTCACCAACTTCTCCGAGCACCTCTCTATTGCCTAATAGACCCAAGCTGAAGCAAATACATGTCTAAAGGTTGCCCCGCCTTTGTAAAAAATTGACTTAAGGATAATCTTCAATCTTCCTATCCATGCTATCCCTTAGGGCAGCAGCATTCAATGGGACAGGCGAGCTATGGGAGCATCTACCTTAAGTGGAGGTTTCCATTTCACCATGCCCACACTAGAGAATGGATAAAGGGACTACAACCTGCGATCAGGCCTGATCCACGTCTTTCATTAAAGGTCCACTAACAGAAGAGGGGAGGGAAAAGTTTCTTAAACAGAGAATTGCCAGGAATCTCCAATTCTCTACGGTCCAGAATATTTAGTGCCTCGCCGACGTCTTGCACTAAAGCCTCCACTTCCTGCCGAAGTTCTCATCAGGGCACAAAGAAACCTCAGAGTTCAGAATCTGCAGCTACTTTGCTTACATCCTGGGTGAAAAGCTCCAAGTCTGATCCTTCACATGATCGAAGGACCACCGGATGCTCACACTCCAGGGTCTTGGAAGTGGAGGTGCAATCAATCATTCTTTCCAAGGAAGAGGAACCTGCGCCAGACTCTGCACCAAGCAGGCTGGCACTGGGATCCCTGCCACTATATGCAGAAGCAGTAACCAGGTTCCCCCAAAGGCAAACCCACATCAGGAGCGGGTACATGGAGATACAGTCCCCATAACATCCTCTTCCTGCTCCTGGTATCTCGCAGAGGTGCCAAAGAAAAGTTCTCCCAGCGATCATTAAAAAGAAACAATTAACAGTAAACTTGAAAAATAGAAGAATGTCCACAGCAGCCATTAACTAAGCACCCTGGTTTGAGAGGCACAGTAAATATAAAAAACAAAACAAAAAAAGAAGAGTCTCCAGCATCCAATGGGGTTAAGAAGGGGAAAAGCTTGAGTTTTAGGTGGGAATGTCAAAATGCCGGGCTCATACACTGCACTATATACCCCAGTTGTTCCAGTGTCCCCCATGGATGAAAAATATAAATTTAGTACATTCTAATTCATAAAGTATATTAGGAGTACACATTTTTAGAGTGCTGCGTATGAACTGGGAAAAAAAATATTGTGCTTTTGTTATATTATGCACTGGGCACCTTATTACAAATAGCACATTATATTTTCTCAATTTCCACACACTAGCCACAAAATATACACACTCACAATGCTTCATGTGCATATGTACAACTACTTGTCCACCAAGCGCACATCAAGGTGCACGATCACGTCACCCCCATAAATAAATATTCTGCACCTTGTTCACCAGGTCACCAGAGACACCTGGAAAGCGTATGGTGTGTAAGTAATATGACAACACAAAAATGCATTTGAGCTGCAGTTCTGCACTTTAGTGGTTACATTTCCTTTAATGGATGGCATTACGGTAACTCTCATATAAACTGCAAAGAAATATGTAATTACAGTGATCTGTGCATTTAAAAAAAATGCTTTATTTATATATATATATATATATATATATATATATATATATATATATATATATATATATATATATATATATATATATATATATATAAATTATTTACAGGTGGTACTTCCATCACTGGGGCTACACATTAACACATAGGCAGAGACAGAGATTAGGACTAGCAATAACTGAAAACCGTGTCTATAGAACAGCATGAATAGAGTTAATGGCACAGGTGCAGGAGTGGTAAGACAGGGAGAACCAGGAATTTTAGTCAGGAGCAGTCCAAGGCTGTGGTACACAGCAAAGCAGAAACACTGGACACTGATGATTAGCACATAATGATGTGGCAACCCTGCCTTCAGCGCACTGGGTTAATATAGCGTCTAAGGTGCGCCCAAAGCCAATGAAGACACAAGCACCAAGAACTAGAAAAGAAACTTCTAAGTGGTTGGGGGCACCCTATCACTTCAGGAGTGCTAGATACATCCCCTAGTATGTACTGCTTTAGAAATCTGAAATATTGGAAGACATGTTTTACATTGTAGTTCTCCAAAATGAAAACATTAGATAAAGTACCTTCATATTGGGAACAGAGGAGGGCTGGCAAAATTTAGCCTGGGGAGCAAGACTCGCCTCAGCAGCCTACTCGGAACATTTTAAAGGAAAAAAAGAAAATGCAGTTGGCCCAGCCCAAGGCAGTGCACTATGGTACAGGCCGGGGGTGGCAGATGCCCCCAAGCCCAGACTGCCCCTGATTGGGAAAAGTTTACAAGACATAAAGATGACACTTGTCTGGTTATTTCTGTGGTCATTCACTGCACTCTTCACATAAGGGGTGAAGCCCTCCCCTGATTACACTCAGGTCTATTAGGTTAGTAATATAAATCTCTTACGCCAGGTCACTCGTTTCGGTGTCTTCAGGCTGCTGTGATGAACCTCACAGGCGAAGGTGTCTCCTTTCTGAATGTCCGTCTCCAGCATCACATGGGTTTGGAAGGTCCAGTCTCCATTCTGAAAGAGCTCTGTAGACTGAACCTGTTCAGTCTCCTCCTGGTCGTTCCGGTACCATTTTACCTTTATCTCAGACGGGAAGAAGTCAAACACATTACACGTCAGCATCCGCTGCTCTGTATCAGGGTCTTCATGTTGTGGCATTAAGGACACTGTGACTGATGGTTCAACTGAAATAAAGAAAAGGGCAATTATGTGTTAATGGTATGTTCAATCTGTCTATAATGAACCAAAATACTTAGAGTAGATATATACAGAAATAAGATCTAAATAAAGCCGTATATCATGTATAAGATAGATAACAGGTGCATCCTGATTTCCGAGGCGTTGTCAACAGTGCAGGTAAAAAATACATTTAATCCTCATTTTGATGCATAGTGCTCATTTATGCGCAATGAAACCAATGTAGCTGAAAACATAACATAAACAAGACGACAAAGCCTGACGCTTTAATTGACGTCTATCTATTTATTATATGATGTTTTTAACATTTGATTATGTTCCAATAATTCACATGTCCATGTTATTGCATTATAATGCCTTCAGTGTTATCCTATATCTTACAGATCTTATAATAAAAGTTATGCTCTAAGTCAACATTGCATACAAAAATTAACCATTAGATTAGACTATATCCTTAGACATCTTTAGGACTTTTTCACTTCTTTAAATCGTATCTCGTGACAAGTCGTATTCATGTAATTCATGTAACCAGTACGCATGTAGGGGCCGGCTGGGCTGGGCAGGGGGCATATGCCCCCGTGCAGGTCCCATGGGCTACCTTGGGCTGGGTCACTGGGCCATCTGCAATTTTTTTACCTTTAAAATAGGCTGCTGAGTCAAGTCTCGTCACCCGGGCTAAAACTTGCCAACCCTCCCTCTGTGTGTATGCAATTATAATATAAAGTATATGATGTTGAGGGTAATCCCCTCCATACATGGTAGTCATTTCCTTTGCCAATAAACATCTGGAAAAAAATTTCAGGTAAACTTATTCCCTTTAAAACAGGGCTACATTTGCTAAATATAGCAACAAGAGTGAATGTAGCAGCATAAAATAGACTTACAGGCTCCCATTGTAATGCCCCCTTGGCTAAGCAGTGGACTGCGCCCATATTTAGTTAGGGAGATTGATAGAACCACCCCTGGAGAGAGATAGTGAGCGCATGGTAGAGGATTTAATAACTGCCCTCTGGTGCAAGGGGAAGGAAGGAAAATAACAAAAAACAAACAAACAGCAAGAAACCCACCCTCCACCCCAGCAATAGTGCTGGTTATGGGGAGTTTGTCTTGGTATTTATTTAGCACACTGTATTATTCAGCCCTGTACAAAAAATATGAATGATTCACTATGAGGGCACCTGGCACCCCTGTGAGTTTGGAATCACTTAGGTAAAACACTATGGAGCGAATAGTCTGCTGGTAGTCTATGTGATAAAGTAGATGTAAAATGTGATTTACTTACATGCTTTAACGTGTTTGTATCCACAGCTAGCAGCAGAGCTGATAGGGGTGGCTGTGCTGATTAGGCGTTACAGATCACCTGAGGAGACTTCCTTTAAAGGTGGGAGTGTCGCCTGTCAGTCATCCAAGCCTGTGGGAGGAGACCTGTGTATTTAACCTTGAGTTGTGCTCTTGTTAGATGTGACTGATGCTGAGCTAGTTGGCCAATCAGTAGTGAGCTGGTCTGTGTCTAGTTAGTGTTTAGGGGCACCAGGAGGTGCAAGCAAAAGGGAATGCTTGCTGGTGTCATCCTGACAGAAGAAGTGTTATTTATTGTGATGCCAACAATAAATATATTTGATTTAAAACAAGAAGTTTTCGTGTTGCCGATATCTGCTGGGTGTTCTTGCAACAGAAGGTGACAAAAGTGCCACGAGAAGGGTGTGGTTTTGTTAATATATATATCTATCTATCACACAGGAATACAACAATTAACAAATGCCAAGTATTTCACCGCACAGAGAACTTATACCGCTTTCATACTGCCGCCCCGGCAATATCCCGGGTTTTTCAAGCCGGGTTTTTGCCGGGGCTCGGAGCGTCCCAGCTCAGAAACACCATTCATACTGCACCTCGGACCCGGGAATTTCCCGGGTTGACCCCATTCATACTGCACAAGTCTGTGCCCTGGCAATTTGTGGGAGTCATCACCAGAGCAGTTTTCATTGGCTGAAAAATGAAGACTGGATGCTGCTCCAGTGTTTAAATGCTGGCAGAAAAACCTGAACTTTGCTTCCTTTCACACAACTAGTATTTCCCAGACTTTGTACCTCTGTAATGTGGGATATCAGCTACATCAGACACCCAGACTAGCTCATTTAAAGGGAAATATACTCTATCTATTAGCATGATTTATATATATAAAAAAGTACAATAGTGATGGTATGCCTTCTCTATATATCTCCAATCATGTATACCCAATGGTATATTTATGTATGTAATAGCCATTAATAACATTTCTGTAAACTGCCCTTCTTTTCATATACATTCTTTATATTCTCCTGCTTTAAATCCTCCAGAGACAGGCAGACAGCCAATCATCTTGTTTTCTGTGCAACCCGGGTTGAAAAACCCGGGTTGCACCATTCATAGTGCAGGCAACCCGGGTCCGACCCGGAAATTACCCCTCGATAAATCCCGGGTTGAAGACCCGGGTTTTTAGACCCGGGATTTTTGACTTGTACCATTCATACTGCACCAAGACCCGGGTCGTTTGAGCTCGACCCGGGAAAAACCAGGGATTTTGGTGCAGTATGAATGGGGTATTACCCTACCCTAAAGGAACAATAATAACCGTTCCCCTGCAGCACTGTCACCAAGTGACGCTGTTCACTGACTCACTGGCACAGCAGACACAAAGCCCAACATCCTGCTGCTACACAAAGTAGCTAAGTCCACTGAGGCTGTTAGAACAATACCAGTTAAGTTCATGAGACTCCTACAAAAGATTCACAAGGTCTTCACCTATAGCAGCCCCATTTCTTGTTGAGTGCAATATGCTTGTGAACACTCTGTTTTCCTCAGGATGTGACTCATAGTAGTAGGCGCTTAGTATCTATGGGTATTCAGGGCCATCTCTTCCATTGGGCACAATGGGCAGGTGCCCGGGGGCCCTGCAGGCAAGGGGGCCCGTCCGAGGCAGCGCTGAAAAAAAATCCTGCAAAAAAAAATAAAATACTTACCTTGCGGTCACGTCAGCTGGCGGTCCGGCTCCGTCCCTGGTCCCCTCTTCCAGGCTGTGCTCGCAGGGAATGTTGGGTGTGATGTCATGCCCAACATTCACTGCAAGCACAGAATGGAGGAGCGTGAGAACAGAGACACTCAGCGCGGAAAAAAGAGAAGGGGATCATACTTAAGGTAAGTTAAGGGGACCCATATATATATATATATATATATATATATATATATATATATATTTTTAGGGGCCCCAGTGCACTGCATTGCCCAGGGGCCCATAATGTAGTTAAGGTGGCCCTGTGGGTATTGCAAGGTTAAAAGATAAACAGAACACGGTTGAAGGCAATTGGAAATCCAGAACAGATACCCGATGGAATGGAATTGAGCGTACATTTATACCACTATTAAGATAGTGTGAAAGTACTATGATAAATTGTGGGGGAAATTCAGTTCTCGTCGATGTGTTGCACAGTTCCTCTGTAAAGGTCCATGTAGGCACTCCATGGTGATGTATCTCCACTCAGGTTTCCTTGCAACCCACAGAGATGCACAGGAAAATCAGCAATGTTCTGGGTACCATGTACTGTTCATCTTATGTCTCTTAGGGCATTTCTCCTATGTTCTAAAAAATGAATATTCAGTGTTCGGATGGATCTGCCCATATATTGGGCTCCACTCTCACATTGTATAAAGTAGATGATATATTTAGACTGGCAATTTATAAAATTGTCAATATGATATTTCTTTTAATGCAAATGCAAAACGTTTGGTGCACTTATGTATAATACAATTGCATGTTATACAGTTCTTCTTCCCACACTTAAAGCAATCATTAGACCTACTTGTCAGCCAATTAGTTTTCTCAATGTTTCTCACATCTGTTACAGAATTGTTCTAACTTTGTGAATTACTAAAATAAACTGGGATCAATATTGTTTTTTTTAAATGTCCTGAACATGAATTATGCTGATATATAAAGTTAAAGATCTATCATCGTAATAAAGTTCTCCTGTACACTTCAAACAGTTCCTCATCTCAAAATCCTTTAGGGACATTTTTCCATAACTTCCTATGACTACTGTGATAATTTAAGTAGTTATTGCACTCAACATAATTCTGGTAGGTATCCGTTACTATATAATTATCTTCCACCAACAGAGTGATATCCAGGAATGTAACTGTGACATTCTAAATTTTAACCCAAAAGGTGTTATATACACACACATGCCATTGACTAAATGGTTTGCTCTGAATGCCATTTCAAATGGATCAGCGATGGGCAACTTGGCCCTCCAGCCTGCAAAGACGCCGCACAGAGGAAAGAGGGCGTGCACAAACAGTAAGGATCTGTCGAGAAATGACAGGTTACTCATTTCATTAACCTAGGCCAGCTGGATTTAAAGAACCAGGTTCTCTCTACAGTTGGCTTCTTGTCTAAGAAAAAAGCACAAGCCAGTCGTGTATTGGCAGTTTTGATGGGCATCACAATGATTAGATAATATGATGGGGGGAGGGCAACCTGTCTATTCCTAACTAGGGATGAGCGGGCTCGGATATCTGAAATCCGAGCCCACCCGAACCTTGCCGATCTGAGCCGGATCCGAGAGAGATCCGGGTATTCCCGCCAATTGCAAAACTGAAAGCGAGGCTCAGTCATGATCCCGTTGTCGGATCTCGCGATACTCGGATTCTGTAAATTTCCCGCTGGCCGCCGCCATCTTCGCTCAGGCATTGATCAGGGTAGAGGGAGGTTGTGTTAGGTGGTCCTCTGCCCTGCTATATCCTGTGCTGTGCTGTGCTCAGTCCAGTGGTGCTGTGTCCTGTGCTCTGTCCTTCTGAGTTCAGTGGTGCTGCTGGGTCCTGTGCTGTGTCCTGTTCAGTCCAGTGGTGCTGTGTCCTGTGCTCTGTCCTTCTGAGTTCAGTGGTGCTGCTGGGTCCTGTGCTGTGTCCTGTTCAGTCCAGTGGTGCTGTGTCCTGTGCTCTGTCCTTCTGAGTTCAGTGGTGCTGCTGGGTCCTGTGCTGTGTCCTGTTCAGTCCAGTGGTGCTGTGTCCTGTGCTCTGTGCTTCTAAGGGCATAGTTATTTCCCCATTATTCCCAAGTTTTTAAAAAATAAAAAAAAAGTTATAAAAACACACTAAAAAAATAAATTAAAAAAATAAATAATTATAACTAAATTTGCAAAACCAATCCAGCAGTATAAGTCCATTGGTACTGTCTGCAATATTACCAAGTTCACACATTCTGCAGTATCTTGTGCTACATATAATGGAGACCAAAAATTTGGAGGATAAAGTAGGGAAAGATCCAGACCCACTTCCTCCTAATGCTGAAGCTGCTGCCACTAGTCATGACAGACGATGAAATGCCATCAATGTCGTCTTCCAAGCCCGATGCCCAATCTCCTAGTACAGGGCATGTAAAATCCAAAAAGCCCAAGTTAGGTAAAAGTAGCAAAAAGAGAAACTTAAAATCATCTGAGGAGAAACGTAAAGTTGCCAATATGCCATTTACGACACGGAGTGGCAAGGAACGGCTTAGGCCCTGGCCCGTGTTCATGACTAGTGGTTCAGCTTCACCCAAGGATCTTAGCCCTCCTCCTCCTCCCCCCCCCCTACAAAAAAATTGAAGAGTTATGGTGTCAGCAACAAAACAGCAAACAACTCTGCCTTCTAAAGAGAAATTATCACAAATCCCCAAGGCGAGTCCAAGGGTGTTGGTGGTTGCGAAGCCTGACCTTCCCATCACTGTACGGGAAGAGGTGGCTCCTTCCACCATTTGCAGCACGCCCTCTGCATATGCTGGAAGGATCACCCACAGTCCACTTACAGATTTGGCTAATGAAGGTGTGAATGTTGTACACCGGGAGGAGGATATTGATGTAGCTGGGGGTGAGGAGGATGTTGATGATTATGATGCAGACAGATACCAAATTGCCTTTCTCAATTTCTATTCTAGATTATATAACGGCTGAATAGTTTTCTATTTTACTCCTAGTGGAGAGGGGATCTGATGCAGACAGATACCAAACTGCCTTTGTCCATTTCTTTGTATATTTGAATTTCTAGTTCTACAGTCTATGCAGGCTGCTTTTTTTCTATTCAACTACAAGTGTAGGGCAGGGGGGGGGGGGGGGGGGCATAGATACTAGCCACCAAAAAAACGTGGTCTATTTAATTTAACTTTCTAGCTCCACAGTCTGTGCAGCCTGCTTTTTTTTTATCTTCAAAGTATTTACAAACCTTGCAATCTAAATTAACAAGAGGTAGTGACGTGCTGGAACTCCACCCTCTATATGCTGCAGAGGATGGAGGAGCATCAAAAGGCCAATCAAGCCTACACAGCCACCTACGACATAGGAAACCCTAATTTTCTTCCACATCTATGGCTGCAAGGAAAAAGCTCAGTTTTCCTAAAAGAGGCGCTGGCGGGGATGCTGATAACATCTGGTCCGGACTGAAGGACCTGACAACCATTGCAGACATGTCTACTGTCGCTGCATTGGATGCTGTCACAATTGAAAAAATGGTGGAGGATTACTTTGCTGACACCATCCAAGTAGACATGTCAGACAGTCCATATTGTTACTGGCAGGAAAAAAGGCAGTTTGGAAGCCCCTGTACAAACTGGCTCTATTTTACCTGAGTTGTCCCCCCTCCAGTGTGTACTCGGAAAGAGTTTTTAGTGCAGCGGGGAACCTGGTCAGTGAGCGGTGAAGGAGGTTGCTTCCTCACAACGTTAAAAAAATGATGTTTATAAAAATGAATAATCAATTCCTCAATGAAGTACAGCACTGCCCTCCAGATAGTACAGAGGGACCTGTGGTTGTGGAGTCCAGCGGGGACGAATTGATAATGTGTGAGGAGGAGGAAGTACACACTGTAGGGGGAGAGGAATCAGAGGTTGAGGATGAGGACGACATCTTTCCTCAGTAGAGCCTGTTTAGTTTGTACAGGGAGAGATGAATTGTTTTTTTGGTGTGGGCGCCCAAACAAACCAATCATTTCAGCCACAGTTGTTAGGTAGGCCCTGTCGCTGAAATGATTGGTTTGTTAAAGTGTGCATGTCCTATTTCAACAACATAAGGGTGGGTGGGAGGGAGGGCCCAAGGACAATTCCATCTAGCAACTATTTTTTTGGCATTATGTGACCATTCAACAGTCGTTTGCCATGTTCAAAAAGTAAAAGAAAATGCCAACAAATTCCATAAATTAAATCAAAAGTTAAATGCCCTGTCATTATTTAAAACAAGAGGTTTTGACGTGCTAGAATTAGTCTAGTGTTAAGATGTTATAAACACTAGACTTTGAACTTGGAGGAGGTATTGTGGCCCCGGTATCAAATTGGGTACCGGGGCCACCCCACTACGCAGTCCAGATACTTGTTTGGTGGAATTCAGACCAGTTGAGGGTGTATTTATTTTATTGTGGCCCCGGTATCAAATTGGGTACCGGGGCCACTCTTCTACGCAGTCCAGATACATTTATTGGTGCGACTGCGAATCATACAAGTTCAGGGTTTTTAATTTATATTGTGGTGACCACTCCTCTACGCAGTCCAGGTACATTTTTTGGTGCGATTAAGACCAGTTGATGGTTTTCTTATTATATTGTGGGGACCACTCCACTACGCAGTCCAGAAAGATACCTCGTTGCAACGTTTTGGACTAATAACTATATTGTGAGGTGTTCAGAATACACTGTAAATTAGTGGAAATGATTGTTTTTGAATGTTATTGAGGTTAATAATAGCGTAAGAGTTAAAATAAGCCCAAAAACTTGATTTTTGAACTTTTTATGCTTTTTTCAAAAAAAAATCCGAATCCAAAACCTTAAATCTGAACCAAAACCTTTCGGCAGGTGTTTTGCGAAAAAAAATCCGAACTCAAAACATTGCGAAAATCCGGATCCAAAACACGAGACACCAAAAGTCGCCGGTGCACATCCCTATTCCTAACTAGAGTGTATGACTAGTGACAGTGCTACAAAAAGATAAAAGGGAAAGAGTGTGAATGAGAAAATAAAATAATACAAGCGATACAACAGAGGAAGTGCCTAAGAATACTAACAGAAAAAAGTACAGACAGAATACCGATAGTAAGTCCCAAGATCACAAATATATAAAAGAAACACAGAAACCGTGTAAGAGATACATTCAGTGAAAGACAATTATATCTGCATTAATAGAAATTAATCATATATCATAGCTTTCAAATAAGTGGTGGATGGCAACTATGAAAGTGTAATAAGGACTAAAATATCATTCTAACCTATTATTTCCCTAAGACTACTTCTCATCACTGTCTCGAATAAGCATTAAATGTGACACATTTAAGTTTCAAGCTATATAAAATACAGCTGTTTGCACTATAGCTGTACTACAGAGAAACACTGAAAATAAACCCAGTCTAAATTAAATGGCAATAAGTTATAAATATACAGAAATGTAAACCCAAGACAGAAAACTAATTGAAAGGGAAGAATTAGCTTATCAAAACCTCACAGTACGCTGTGAAGCCCAATTACACACATATAGAAAATATGTAAGAAGGAAAACTCTGATGACAATCACCATCTGATGAAACCACAACACCTGTGGAGAAACACGTAAGTTTGTTATCTTGTTTGCAAGTGGAAAAGGACTAACTAAAAAATCCATGTAACAAGGAAACTGTGGGTGAAGTTCTACAAAACTGAAAAGTGTTGATCCAGTACATTTGAACCACCTATCAGAACGAGTGTGGTGGGTAAGAAGATTGGCGGGGAACTGGCTGTGTTATTTGCAGCATGTGAAGGGGGACTTTGAATTCTCTTCGCAGCGCTGCGGAATTAAAGGCGCTATATAAATAGATGAAGATTACTTCTGATCAGCTGAAGTCGGAAGGGTGAGAGACCACTGATACAGACTGTATGTGTCTCATCTAAAGACTACTACCATTAAAACAGACTCTGGGACTGTATGCTCCATTAACACTTTAGCTCCCTCAATATAACGGAGTTGATCGTTGTGGGATCCTAAAACTGATTTTAACATTTGATGTTTTCTTCACCTTTTAAGACTTCCGTTGAAAAATATTGGAGACCAAATTGAGGAAAATTTTACAGATGGATTCCCCTATACATGCACTATATACAACAGGGATTTCATATTGAGTCCTTTTTTTGTCAATCCACTTGGAATTTTGGTTAATATATGAATTTTATATTTTATTTTGTTTTGCTTTTTATTACTAAGGGAATTAATACAGTTATCCCAAAGAAAAAGTAGCAATTACTATTACCAAAATCTATAAATTTGTTAATCCATGGCTGTATAGAAGGTTATTTATTGTATTTTCATCTCATTACTTATGGAAGGGTTTTGATATACTCATATAGTGTATATGTCAGTAGTGACGCTGTGTATAATATTATAGTTACATTACAGAATGTCTCCTCCTGTATATTATACATGTAATATATGCTGGTATAATACTGATATATACAGGACACTCACCTCTCCGGTCAGTAGTGACGCGGTGTATAATATTATAGTTATATTACAGAATGTCTCCTCCTGTATATTATACATGTAATATATGCTGGTATAATACAGGTATATACAGGACACTCACCGCTCCGGTAAGTAGTGACGCTGTGTATAATATTCTAGTTATATTACAGAATGTCTCCTCCTGTATATTATACATGTAATATATGCTGGTATAATACAGATATATACAGGACACTCACCTCTCCGGTCAGTAGTGTAATATTATAGTTATATTACAGAATGTCTCCTCCTGTATATTATACATGTAATATATGCTGGTATAATACAGGTATATACAGGACACTCACCTCTCCGGTCAGTAGTGACGCTGTGTATAATATTATAGTTATATTACAGAATGTCTCCTCCTGTATATTATACATGTAATATATGCTGGTATAATACAGGTATATACAGGACACTCGCCTCTCCGGTCAGTAGTGACGCGGTGTATAATATTATAGTTATATTACAGAATGTCTCCTCCTGTATATTATACATGTAATATATGCTGGTATAATACAGATATATACAGGACACTCACCTCTCCGGTCAGTAGTGTAATATTAAAGTTATATTACAGAATGTCTCCTCATGTATATTATACATGTAATATATACTGGTATAATACAGGTATATACAGGACACTCACCTCTCCGGTCAGTAGTGACACTGTGTATAATATTATAGTTATATTACAGAATGTCTCCTCCTGTATATTATACATGTAATATATACTGGTATAATACAGGTATATACAGGACACTCACTTCTCCGGTCAGTAGTGACGCTGTGTATAATATTATAGTTATATACAGAATGTTTCCTCCTGTATATTATACATGTAATATATACTGGTATAATACAGGTATATACAGGACACTCACCTCTCCGGTCAGTAGTGATGCTGTGTATAATATTATAGTTATATACAGAATGTCTCCTCATGTATATTATACATGTAATATATACTGGTATAATACAGGTATATACAGGACACTCACCTCTCCGGTCAGTAGTGACACTGTGTATAATATTATAGTTATATTACAGAATGTCTCCTCCTGTATATTATACATGTAATATATACTGGTATAATACAGGTATATACAGGACACTCACTTCTCCGGTCAGTAGTGACGCTGTGTATAATATTATAGTTATATTACAGAATGTCTCCTCCTGTATATTATACATGTAATATATGATGGTATAATACAGGTATATACAGGACACTCACTTCTCCGGTCAGTAGTGACGCTGTGTATAATATTATAGTTATATACAGAATGTTTCCTCCTGTATATTATACATGTAATATATACTGGTATAATACAGATATATACAGGACACTCACCTCTCCGGTCAGTAGTGACGCTGTGTATAATATTATAGTTATATACAGAATGTTTCCTCCTGTATATTATACATGTAATATATACTGGTATAATACAGGTATATACAGGACACTCACCTCTCCGGTCAGTAGTGACGTTGTGTATAATATTATAGTTGTATTTACAGAATGTCCCTCCTGTATATTATACATGTAATATATGATGGTATAATACAGATATATACTGGACACTGACCTCTCCGGTCAGTAGTGATGCTGTGTATAATATTATAGTTATATTACAGAATGTCCCTCCTGTATATTATACATGTAATATATGATGGTATAATACAGATATATACTGGACACTGACCTGTCCGGTCAGTAGTGACGCTGTGTAGAATATTATAGTTATATTACAGAATGTCCCTCCTGTATATTATACATGTAATATATGCTGGTATAATACAGGTATATACAGGACACTCACCTCTCCGGTCAGTAGTGACGCTGTGTATAATATTATAGTTATATTACAGAATGTCCCTCCTGTATATTATACATGTAATATATACTGGTATAATACAGATATATAGAGGACACTCACCTCTCCGGTCAGTAGTGACGCTGTGTATAATATTATAGTTATATTACAGAATGTCCCTCCTGTATATTATACATGTAATACATACTGGTATAATACAGATATATACTGGACACTGACCTGTCCGGTCAGTAGTGACGCTGTGTAGAATATTATAGTTATATTACAGAATGTCCCTCCTGTATATTATACATGTAATATATGCTGGTATAATACAGATATATACAGGACACTCACCTCTCCGGTCAGTAGTGACGCTGTGTATAATATTATAGTTATATTACAGAATGTCCCTCCTGTATATTATACATGTAATATATACTGGTATAATACAGATATATACAGGACACTCACCTCTCCGGTCAGTAGTGACGCTGTGTATAATATTATAGTTATATTACAGAATGTCCCTCCTGTATATTATACATGTAATATATACTGGTATAATACAGATATATACAGGACACTCACCTCTCCAGTCAGTAGTGACGCTGTGTATAATATTATAGTTATATTACAGAATGTCCCTCCTGTATATTATACATGTAATACATACTGGTATAATACAGATATATACAGGACACTCACCACTCCAGTCAGTAGTGACGCTGTGTATAATATTATAGTTATATTACAGAATGTCTCCTCCTGTATATTATACATGTAATATATACTGGTATAATACAGATATATACAGGACACTCACCTCTCCGGTCAGTAGTGACGCTGTGTATAATATTATAGTTATATTACAGGATGTCTCCTCCTGTATATTATACATGTAATACATACTGGTATAATACAGATATATACAGGACACTCACCTCTCCGGTCAGTAGTGACGCTGTGTATAATATTATAGTTATATTACAGAATGTCTCCTCCTGTATATTATACATGTAATATATGCTGGTATAATACAGATATATACAGGACACTCACCGCTCCGGTCAGTAGTGACGCTGTGTATAATATTATAGTTATATTACAGAATGTCTCCTCCTGTATATTATACATGTAATATATGCTGGTATAATACAGATATATACAGGACACTCACCGCTCCGGTCAGTAGTGACGCTGTGTATAATATTATAGTTATATTACAGGATGTCTCCTCCTGTATATTATACATGTAATATATGCTGGTATAATACAGATATATACAGGACACTCACCGCTCCGGTCAGTAGTGACGCTGTGTATAATATTATAGTTATATTACAGGATGTCTCCTCCTGTATATTATACATGTAATACATACTGGTATAATACAGATATATACAGGACACTCACCTCTCCGGTCAGTAGTGACGCTGTGTATAATATTATAGTTATATTACAGAATGTCTCCTCCTGTATATTATACATGTAATATATGCTGGTATAATACAGATATATACAGGACACTCACCGCTCCGGTCAGTAGTGACGCTGTGTATAATATTATAGTTATATTACAGGATGTCTCCTCCTGTATATTATACATGTAATACATACTGGTATAATACAGATATATACAGGACACTCACCTCTCCGGTCAGTAGTGACGCTGTGTATAATATTATAGTTATATTACAGGATGTCTCCTCCTGTATATTATACATGTAATACATACTGGTATAATACAGATATATACAGGCCACTCACCTCTCCGGTCAGTAGTGACACTGTGTATAATATTATAGTTATATTACAGAATGTCTCCTCCTGTATATTATACATGTAATATATGCTGGTATAATACAGATATATACAGGACACTCACCTCTCCGGTCAGTAGTGACGCTGTGTATAATATTATAGTTATATTACAGAATGTCTCCTCCTGTATATTATACATGTAATATATGCTGGTATAATACAGATATATACAGGCCACTCACCTCTCCGGTCAGTAGTGACACTGTGTATAATATTATAGTTATATTACAGAATGTCTCCTCCTGTATATTATACATGTAATATATGCTGGTATAATACAGATATATACAGGACACTCACCTCTCCGGTCAGTAGTGACGCTGTGTATAATATTATAGTTATATTACAGAATGTCTCCTCCTGTATATTATACATGTAATATATGCTGGTATAATACAGGTATATACAGGACACTCACCTCTCCGGTCAGTAGTGACACTGTGTATAATATTATAGTTATATTACAGAATGTCTCCTCCTGTATATTATACATGTAATATATGCTGGTATAATACAGATATATACAGGACACTCACCTCTCCGGTCAGTAGTGACGCTGTGTATAATATTATAGTTATATTACAGAATGTCTCCTCCTGTATATTATACATGTAATATATACTGGTATAATACAGATATATACAGGACACTCACCTCTCCGGTCAGTAGTGACGCTGTGTATAATATTATAGTTATATTACAGAATGTCTCCTCCTGTATATTATACATGTAATATATGCTGGTATAATACAGATATATACAGGCCACTCACCTCTCCGGTCAGTAGTGACACTGTGTATAATATTATAGTTATATTACAGAATGTCTCCTCCTGTATATTATACATGTAATACATACTGGTATAATACAGATATATACAGGACACTCACCTCTCCGGTCAGTAGTGACGCTGTGTATAATATTATAGTTATATTACAGAATGTCTCCTCCTGTATATTATACATGTAATATATGCTGGTATAATACAGATATATACAGGACACTCACCTCTCCGGTCAGTAGTGACGCTGTGTATAATATTATAGTTATATTACAGAATGTCTCCTCCTGTATATTATACATGTAATATATGCTGGTATAATACAGGTATATACAGGACACTCACCTCTCCGGTCAGTAGTGACGCTGTGTATAATATTATAGTTATATTACAGAATGTCTCCTCCTGTATATTATACATGTAATATATGCTGGTATAATACAGATATATACAGGACACTCACCTCTCCGGTCAGTAGTGACACTGTGTATAATATTATAGTTATATTACAGAATGTCTCCTCCTGTATATTATACATGTAATATATGCTGGTATAATACAGGTATATACAGGACACTCACCTCTCCGGTCAGTAGTGACGCTGTGTATAATATTATAGTTATATTACAGAATGTCTCCTCCTGTATATTATACATGTAATATATACTGGTATAATACAGATATATACAGGACACTCACCTCTCCGGTCAGTAGTGACGCTGTGTATAATATTATAGTTATATTACAGAATGTCTCCTCCTGTATATTATACATGTAATATATGCTGGTATAATACAGATATATACAGGCCACTCACCTCTCCGGTCAGTAGTGACACTGTGTATAATATTATAGTTATATTACAGAATGTCTCCTCCTGTATATTATACATGTAATACATACTGGTATAATACAGATATATACAGGACACTCACCTCTCCGGTCAGTAGTGACGCTGTGTATAATATTATAGTTATATTACAGAATGTCTCCTCCTGTATATTATACATGTAATATATGCTGGTATAATACAGATATATACAGGACACTCACCTCTCCGGTCAGTAGTGACGCTGTGTATAATATTATAGTTATATTACAGAATGTCTCCTCCTGTATATTATACATGTAATATATGCTGGTATAATACAGGTATATACAGGACACTCACCTCTCCGGTCAGTAGTGACGCTGTGTATAATATTATAGTTATATTACAGAATGTCTCCTCCTGTATATTATACATGTAATATATGCTGGTATAATACAGATATATACAGGACACTCACCTCTCCGGTCAGTAGTGACACTGTGTATAATATTATAGTTATATTACAGAATGTCTCCTCCTGTATATTATACATGTAATATATGCTGGTATAATACAGGTATATACAGGACACTCACCTCTCCGGTCAGTAGTGACGCTGTGTATAATATTATAGTTACATTACAGAATGTCTCCTCCTGTATATTATACATGTAATATATACTGGTATAATACAGATATATACAGGACACTCACCTCTCCGGTCAGTAGTGACGCTGTGTATAATATTATAGTTATATTACAGAATGTCTCCTCCTGTATATTATACATGTAATATATGCTGGTATAATACAGATATATACAGGCCACTCACCTCTCCCGTCAGTAGTGACACTGTGTATAATATTATAGTTATATTACAGAATGTCTCCTCCTGTATATTATACATGTAATACATACTGGTATAATACAGATATATACAGGACACTCACCTCTCCGGTCAGTAGTGACGCTGTGTATAATATTATAGTTATATTACAGAATGTCTCCTCCTGTATATTATACATGTAATATATGCTGGTATAATACAGATATATACAGGACACTCACCTCTCCGGTCAGTAGTGACACTGTGTATAATATTATAGTTATATTACAGAATGTCTCCTCCTGTATATTATACATGTAATATATGCTGGTATAATACAGGTATATACAGGACACTCACCTCTCCGGTCAGTAGTGACGCTGTGTATAATATTATAGTTATATTACAGAATGTCTCCTCCTGTATATTATACATGTAATATATACTGGTATAATACAGATATATACAGGACACTCACCTCTCCGGTCAGTAGTGACGCTGTGTATAATATTATAGTTATATTACAGAATGTCTCCTCCTGTATATTATACATGTAATATATGCTGGTATAATACACATATATACAGGCCACTCACCTCTCCGGTCAGTAGTGACACTGTGTATAATATTATAGTTATATTACAGAATGTCTCCTCCTGTATATTATACATGTAATACATACTGGTATAATACAGATATATACAGGACACTCACCTCTCCGGTCAGTAGTGACGCTGTGTATAATATTATAGTTATATTACAGAATGTCTCCTCCTGTATATTATACATGTAATATATGCTGGTATAATACAGATATATACAGGACACTCACCTCTCCGGTCAGTAGTGACGCTGTGTATAATATTATAGTTATATTACAGAATGTCTCCTCCTGTATATTATACATGTAATATATGCTGGTATAATACAGGTATATACAGGACACTCACCTCTCCGGTCAGTAGTGACACTGTGTATAATATTATAGTTATATTACAGAATGTCTCCTCCTGTATATTATACATGTAATATATGCTGGTATAATACAGGTATATACAGGACACTCACCTCTCCGGTCAGTAGTGACGCTGTGTATAATATTATAGTTATATTACAGAATGTCTCCTCCTGTATATTATACATGTAATATATACTGGTATAATACAGATATATACAGGACACTCACCTCTCCGGTCAGTAGTGACGCTGTGTATAATATTATAGTTATATTACAGAATGTCTCCTCCTGTATATTATACATGTAATATATGCTGGTATAATACAGATATATACAGGCCACTCACCTCTCCGGTCAGTAGTGACACTGTGTATAATATTATAGTTATATTACAGAATGTCTCCTCCTGTATATTATACATGTAATACATACTGGTATAATACAGATATATACAGGACACTCACCTCTCCGGTCAGTAGTGACGCTGTGTATAATATTATAGTTATATTACAGAATGTCTCCTCCTGTATATTATACATGTAATATATGCTGGTATAATACAGATATATACAGGACACTCACCGCTCCGGTCAGTAGTGACGCTGTGTATAATATTATGGTTATATTACAGAATGTCTCCTCCTGTATATTATACATGTAATATATGCTGGTATAATACAGATATATACAGGACACTCACCGCTCCGGTCAGTAGTGACGCTGTGTATAATATTATAGTTATATTACAGAATGTCCCTCCTGTATATTATACATGTAATATATGCTGGTATAATACAGATATATACAGGACACTCACCTCTCCGGTCAGTAGTGACGCTGTGTATAATATTATAGTTATATTACAGAATGTCTCCTCCTGTATATTATACATGTAATACATACTGGTATAATACAGATATATACAGGACACTCACCTCTCCGGTCAGTAGTGACGCTGTGTATAATATTATAGTTATATTACAGAATGTCTCCTCCTGTATATTATACATGTAATACATACTGGTATAATACAGATATATACAGGCCACTCACCTCTCCGGTCAGTAGTGACACTGTGTATAATATTATAGTTATATTACAGAATGTCTCCTCCTGTATATTATACATGTAATACATACTGGTATAATACAGATATATACAGGACACTCACCTCTCCGGTCAGTAGTGACGCTGTGTATAATATTATAGTTATATTACAGAATGTCTCCTCCTGTATATTATACATGTAATACATACTGGTATAATACAGATATATACAGGACACTCACCTCTCCGGTCAGTAGTGACGCTGTGTATAATATTATAGTTATATTACAGAATGTCTCCTCCTGTATATTATACATGTAATACATACTGGTATAATACAGATATATACAGGCCACTCACCTCTCCGGTCAGTAGTGACACTGTGTATAATATTATAGTTATATTACAGAATGTCTCCTCCTGTATATTATACATGTAATACATACTGGTATAATACAGATATATACAGGACACTCACCTCTCCGGTCAGTAGTGACGCTGTGTATAATATTATAGTTATATTACAGAATGTCTCCTCCTGTATATTATACATGTAATACATACTGGTATAATACAGATATATACAGGACACTCACCTCTCTGGTCAGTAGTGACGCTGTGTATAATATTATAGTTATATTACAGAATGTCTCCTCCTGTATATTATACATGTAATATATGCTGGTATAATACAGGTATATACAGGACACTCACCTCTCCGGTCAGTAGTGACGCTGTGTATAATATTATAGTTATATTACAGAATGTCTCCTCCTGTATATTATACATGTAATACATACTGGTATAATACAGGTATATACAGGACACTCACCTCTCCGGTCAGTAGTGACGCTGTGTATAATATTATAGTTATATTACAGAATGTCTCCTCCTGTATATTATACATGTAATACATACTGGTATAATACAGATATATACAGGACACTCACCTCTCCGGTCAGTAGTGACGCTGTGTATAATATTATAGTTATATTACAGAATGTCTCCTCCTGTATATTATACATGTAATACATACTGGTATAATACAGATATATACAGGACACTCACCTCTCCAGTCAGTAGTGACGCTGTGTATAATATTATAGTTATATTACAGAATGTCTCCTCCTGTATATTATACATGTAATACATACTGGTATAATACAGATATATACAGGACACTCACCTCTCCGGTCAGTAGTGACGCTGTGTATAATATTATAGTTGTATTTACAGAATGTCTCCTCCTGTATATTATACATGTAATACATACTGGTATAATACAGATATATACAGGACACTCACCTCTCCGGTCAGTAGTGACGCTGTGTATAATATTATAGTTATATTACAGAATGTCTCCTCCTGTATATTATACATGTAATATATGCTGGTATAATACAGATATATACAGGACACTCACCGCTCCGGTCAGTAGTGACGCTGTGTATAATATTATGGTTATATTACAGAATGTCTCCTCCTGTATATTATACATGTAATATATACTGGTATAATACAGATATATACAGGACACTCACCTCTCCTCCCTATGGCTCCAGCATTCTCGAATACTCCATAGTTGTATTTACAGAATCTCTCCACCTCGTTCTTTTCCTGCTCTATGATATCCTTATCCTTGTTCCATCCCTCTGCATCAGGTCTCCCGAACTCAGTCTTCGGTATGAAATACCCGACATCACTGTCAAAGTAGACAAACTCCTCCTGGTTGTAGAAAAGTCTGTCCAGATACCTCACACTCTGAGTCCCGTTATTATAGTGACATTCAGACTTTCTTTCAGCCATAAAATCGGCGGCAGCTGTGAATGAAGAGCAGAGAGTCACACAATGTACACAGTATATATCCCCACATTTATCCAGAGAACATCGGGACAATATAAGCCCGACCCTAAACCAACAAACCACGCCTCCAATGCAACATATCTTTTTACATTACACACAATCACGCCCAGTCTTATTAAGCTCCTCCTCTTTCTCCGTATAACCCGCCCTTTCCAGGGTCAGCAAATAGGGACTATTTGTAGGTATGAGAATGTGACACCCTGTAACTAGACACCCGTCATGTGACACCCGCTTCCAGTCTATGTATAGGGCGACAAACACACAGGAACCCGGAGCTAGGACCGATCACATTGTACAGACATCTCACAGATCTCCTACCATACTACAGCCTGCTTCCCGCACATGCGCAGAGGGAGAGGAGTACTGGGAACACACAAGGGAGTAATGATCAATACGGACCCAAAGCAATACGGAATTTAAAAAAAAAAAAAAAACCAGTTCACAAGATCACATGACCACTGTGGGTGGGACACACATGACATCACTGGTACGGAAGACCCCTCAATCTCCCGGCTCCTCCGTACTAAGTGTAAACCGCAACTGTTCTGGTACAGATACAGCTCCACCTCCTAATAATAGTTAATAATATGGGCACATGCGGGGGATGTTACATTCTGTAGCTGTGAACGGAGAGTGTGATGATAGGCTCCGCTGTTAGGGGTGTGTCCCCAGGCCAACATGTCTATAGGCTCAGCTTCTGGGGGCTGTGTCTTACTGAGTATTGGCTGTTGTGGGCGTGTTGTAAGACTAATGTGTCTATAGGCTCAGTTACTAAGGTCGAATCTTAATGTAGTATGAGTCGAGAATAGTCTGCTGTTGGGTGAATGTCCCAAGGCCATTGTGTCTATAGGTTAAACTGCTGTGTGTGTAATGATTGTTGGGGTAGTGTGATGATAGGCTACTGTGTTGTGGGCGTGTCCTAAAACCAAGCTGTAAAACTCAAGTTGTATCAGTAATTAACAGATTTACCATACATGCCAACTTCAGAGATCTACCCTCCGGGAGGGAGGAATCTCGCTGGAAAGTCCTAGGGGCGCGGCCAAGCAAGTTGCATCATTTGGCCCCGCCCCTAACATGGCAACAACAATTTAGCCTATTACGTCAGGAAGTGTGGTCATGATGACGCGGCAGCGGAATCGCATTGCTAAGTCCTGCCTCCCGCCATTTAATTGAGTGCCAAAGATCTGGGAGCTTACCGTACTCTTACGGGGGAACTCCTGGAGATTTGGGAATCTCCCGGACATTCCAGGTGAGTAGGCAACCATGAGATTTACATCACAGAGCTTCTGTTTGCAGAGCAAAATGGTGGCATTTGCAAGGAGCAGACATTTGAGTAATTGATTTTCTCTGAATTTATAGTTACAGTGATGGAGAAGAAGTAATCTGGTTCTTGTAAGGAGAAAGAGCAGGATCCTCCAGTGACTGAAATAGCCTCAGGTCTGTGTGGTGGTCCAGGTCCAAGAACAGTACAGGGGTTCAGACCTTCCCCAATCAAACTCAGTGGTGCAGGTGTAACCCCGATAATAGATCTTGGCCTTGGTTGAGGGGCCTGCTGTATATTTAAATTAACTTGCAGAGATGATCTTACTATGTATTGTTATTACTTGAAGGATGAGGCTTAGTGTGTAGAATTGTAGCAGATATTCATCATCAGCTATTTATATAGCGCCACTAATTCCGCAGCGCTGTACAGAGAACTGACATCAGACCCTGCCCCATTGGAGCTTACAATTTAAATTCCCTAACACACACAGACAGATAGAGATACTAAGGTAGTTTTGGAGTATGGGAGGAAACCCACGCAAACATGTGGAGAACCTACAAACTCCACACAGATAAGGCCATGGTTGGGAATTGAACTCATGACCCGTGAGGCAAACTTGCCTTTAAAAGTCATTGCCACTTTAAATTTTCTCTGCAAAGTCGCCGATTTCTCTTGCAGAAACCAATGCTTCATACATTTACCCACTAGTGTATGAGAAGTGTACAGGTGAGAACAGGTATGGAGAAGTTCCTCTATTCCCACTTCCACCATTAAGCTACACATAAACTCTAATGTGTGGCAGGCGATTCTCTATGCTTTCTTCTCCTCGTCAGTTGCTTGGTCTCCAGGGACACTTCTGAAAGGCTGGACAGGTGGTTTGAATAGCTCTACGGGAAGCAGGCTGCTAAGGTGATATGATGAGGTGATCAGTGATTGGGCCATTCACTGAGTAATCACCACCCACTTCCTCCTGTCAGTGTGTAAGGGATGGAGAGCAACAGTATTATCACTCTCAAACCACAAACCCGCTGTCTAGGGATTATACTTCTTTCTGACCTGCCCTTCACTCCCCACATTCAATCTCCTGGAAAGCCACCTCCACCTAAAAAGTAACTTCTGATCTGCCCTTATTTCACAAATGACATAAAACACTATAACATCCAAAAATTATAACAACCTACTAATGGCCTCTTGTCACGGTCAGATGCAGAAATATAGGATCCCCGTATCTGCCAAACTTGGCACTACTCTACCCTGAGGTGTGGAGTCTAACGGGACAAGTTGTCTTCACCAGGAATCCCCGCAAGGAGGTATCGGAATTGCAGCCACTGCCCCGCAGGTCGCGGCCATCAGAGACAGCGTTAGACGAGAGCCGGATGGAGAACACAGGAATGGGAGAAACTCTGCTGAGAGATACAGTAGAGTGGCACTGAACAGCAACCAAGTAATCACTGGAACAGCGGACTGAACACAATGAAGTGATGGTTGTGGATGAGAGGTACTGAACAGCAACAAGGAAATCACTGGAACAGTAAACTGAAGCAGCAGAAGCAAAGGGTTTAATTTAATTAAAATACTTGGCTGAGTTGCAGCTGGTGGCACATTATGAGAGGGGCACAGTATGCTGCAAGTCTCCCTGTGAACAGCTCATCCTGGCCGAGTGTTATGAACTTGTCCTTAGAATAGCCCTTAATGGCCAGGACTGTCTCGTGAAGATTCCATCTTCATCATCACCATTTATTTATATAGCGCCACTAATTCCGCAGTGCTGTACAGAGGACTCACATCAGTCCCTGCCCCACTGGGGCTTATAGTCTAAATTCCCTAACACACACACATACAGACACGGGTCAATTTGTTTTCAGCCAATTAACCTACCAGTATGTTTTTGGAATGTGGGAGGAAACCGGAGCACCTGGAGGAAACCCACGCAAACACGGGGAGAACATACAAATTCCTCACAGATAAGGCCATGGTCAGGATTTGAACTCATGACCCAGTGCTGTAAGGCAGAAGTGCTAAGCACTACGCCACCGTGCTGCCCTTGGATCTCATTTGCTGTATGGGTTTATACAAGATACTTCCTGTTTTGAAGCCTTTGCTTGAGTATTGTGTTTGAATCTGAACCAAATGCTTCCACAGAATCTTGCTCTCTCCTGTGTTTTGGATTGCAATTGTTAGATACATCCACCAGACATTTATCTGCCTTGGGACTATTGACTTCACTTGTTGGATACTTTAGAATTATATATCAAAATAAATCCTGTTCACTTTAGAACTACCTGGCTATTGTACTATTGGATTCCATCTGTGATACCAGAAGTGTGACAGGATACTCAAGCCACACTCCCATTACCACCAGGTCTATTTAAGAGTAGCTTACAAATTAATACGCATCTGACCCAGTGATGAATGGAAAACGGCCTTTAGAACAAAGTATGGACATTGTGAATATCTTGTGATGCCTTTTGGGTAATGTAAGGCACCTGCTACCTTCCAACAGTTTATAAATTATGTATTTCGTGATTTACTTGATCTATTCATTATTGTATATCTTGATCATGTCCTTATCTTTTCAAATTCTTTACAGGAACATCAAGAACATGTTCGAATTATTTTACAATGGCTATGTATAAACCAATTATACAAAATGTTTGGGTTACATTATATTCCCTCAAGGACTGTGTATGGATCCCTGTAAAGTACATGCTGTGGTATTTTGGCCCATACCTAAAAATGTTAAAGATGTACAACGATTTATGGGCTTTGTTAATTTTTATCGACGCTTTATAAATAACTTTTCTGTAATTGCTGCCCCCATTACTCAACTCACAGTGGTCACCAGCAGCTGCTAAAGCTTTTTCCATTTTGAAAGTTTACATCAGCTTCTATAGTAATTCATTCTGATCCTACACTTCCATTTGTTTCAGCTATAGGAGCTGAAACCTGAATCTAAAGATTAGGAGAAAAGATGTTACTTCACCCCTGTGCTCTGTATTCAAGGCAAATGACTGCTTCTGAAAGAAATTATGATGTGGGGAATAAGGAACTTCTTGCCATTATAGCTGTTTTTTCAGAATGGAGACATCTCTTAGGAGGTGCAAAGCATCAAGTGATAGTCCTCACCAATCATCGAAGTTTGGAATTCCTTAAATCGGCAAAAAGATTGTCTCCCTGGCAAGCTTGATGGGCTCTCTTTCTAAGCCGTTTTGAGCTCCTAATTTCCGATAAACCTGGATCGAAGAATGGTAAAGCTCACGCTCTTTCAAGAGCCTATGTTGAGAATCCTCAATAGGTAAAGCCTGCTCAAACAATAATTCCTGATTAAAATTTTTGGGGGGGTTATTTGTACAAATGAGTTATTAACAGATACCAAGAATGGATATGATACTGATACTACTCATGAATCCTCCAAAAAAATGTAAATTAAACTATGACAATGGAGTCTGGCACATGACACATCAACTATATGTATACTTGTCCACTGCATTTCATCTGCAGTCAAATGGACAAACAGAGTGAATAAACCAAACACTTGAGCAATATATTAGATGTTTTATATTTGTCATCTACAAGATGATTGGGTTGATGTCCTCCTTATGGCTGAATATAACAATTCCCAACATCCATCTACTAGATTTAGCCCATTCAATACTAATCTAGACTATCATCCAAATATATGGATAATACTCTACATTGTGACACTCCAGTTCCTGCTGTGGAAGATAGACTGATTCTAATGCAAAGTAGTCTTGAATTATTACAGGAGACATTGAAAACTGCTCAAGAAAGATATAAACGTGATGCTGACAGATCATGAAGAGCTGCTCCAACTTTTAATATTGGTAATAAATTATGGTTGTCAACTCAACATTTACGGATGAAGGTACCATCCACTAAGTTGGGTAAGAAGTGTCACGGCAATAGGATTTCTGGGATCTGTCTCTGGACCCTTGGGACTAGCTGTGGTAGGAATATAGTGTAAACTGGGAGGCCGGAGGAATGTCTTGCTCATAGAGATTACTCTATTCCTGTATACCAGATGTTAGGAGAAGGAATGCTAGACTGAACTCTGTACTGAAATAAACGACTGGAATCTGGACCTGATGGACTGGAACCTAGACATGGGAACAGGGAGGACATGAACTCACAACCAGAGACTCAGTACTTCCAAGAACTCAGAAACTCAGATGAATATTGTACCTCAACTGGGACTGGGAAGACTCAGAACTCAGGCAGTGAATATACAAGGGTGGAAACCTCCTGAACAGAATAAGCCTAGAACTGGCCCTGGACAATTCAGAACTTAGAACCTGGAGTAGGCCTGGAACTGGTAGTCGGTACCCCGAGACACAGAGATGGCTCCAGAACGTGGATGACCCAGAACAACAACCTACTACCCCATATAGTCAGTAGGAGAGACAGGAAGAGATTGAAGAGAGGAGGATCCACACAGAAGGTAACAGCTGGAATTTGTACACGAGCAGATAGAATGAAGTTGAATCCACATGAGGAATTAATAGCCAAAATCTTCTTTCAGCAGGCAGAATGAAGCTGAATTCACACAAAGGATTAATGGTTAAAGTCTGTATCACAGCAAGCTAAGTGAAGCTGAATTTACACAATAGGTGAATGGTTAGAGTCTGTATCGCAGCAAACAAGATGAATCTAAACTCACTCAGAGGGTAAATGATTGAAGTCCGTATCACAGCGAGGATGAAGCAGCAACTCACAGCAACAGTGGTGAACTGGAAATAGGAAATGCTGCACTTGCAATTAGCTACAGTCTGCAGAGGAAGCTAATTGGTGGATGAAATCGGCTGTTCAGACTCAGCAGGATGTTTAGCAAATGTCTCACCCAAGATGGCAGCCTCCAGTATAACAGACAGAAGTCACGCTTTGTCCCAGGATTTAGTATGCTGCATTATAACAGGAAGGAGATGCACGGTGATATGATACCGCCGAGTGGCGTAAACAGGACTAAAGCCCCGATTCATGACAGCAAGTTTATAGGTCCATATAAGATTCTTGCACAGATTAGTTTAGTGGTTTTTCGATTGGATCTTCCTGATTCTATGAAGATGAATCCTGTTTTCATGTGTCATTACTAAAACCTTCAGCTAATAATCCATTTCCTGCCTGCTCTTTGCCCCCTCCTAAGCCAATTGAAGTTGATGATCATGAGTAATTTATAGTGGAAAAGGTCCTGGACTCTCGTATGCTTCGAATTAGAATTTGATGGCAGATAAGAACCACTTGGCTTATCTATTGTGCCCATTTTTTAACCTATGGTAACCTCTCAAACCCCTATTTGATCCTTAGTTCTTTGTAAGGATATTCTTATGTCTATCCCAAGCATGTTTAACTTGCACTACTATGTGTCACAACGAAAGTGTGATGGAAGCTATCGTCTGGTGTAGACGCGACTGAGTAGGGAGGCGTGGAGTTTAACGCATCCTTGGCATTCACCAGGGACCCCCGCAAGGAGTTATGTGCTTGGCTGCCAAGGGTGCAAAGGTCGCGGTTCTCCAAGATAGTCACCAGCGAGATAGGTGAACAGTGGATAGTCAGGCAGGCCGAGGTCAAAACCAGGAGGACATTGCAGTACCGAGTCAGAAGCCAAAGAGTAGTCAGGCAAGCCGAGCAGTACCAGGAGAGCAAAGCCAAATCAGGATCCAGAGGGAAGTCAGAAACAAGCCAGGTCAGCAGGAAAATTGGAACTAGATACTGCAACAACGCTGGAGATCAAGTGTGAGCCTAATACTCTGGCACCTACGAGGTGACAGAGGCTGGTATAAATAGAGGCAGGGTGCTCCTGATTGGAGCGTGAGAAAGCCTGCACAGTATAGGCAGATGCAAACCGAACGCCCACTGAAGAGAGGAACGTCACGGCTGCTAGGCAACGAGATGTCTAGCGTACGCATGCAGACGGCTGAAAGAACTGCGTTCCATTGCTAAACAACAAAACGCTTGTGGTCGGAAGGAGTCGGGCGTCCGTCCCTGGCAGCGGCAGAACTGTGGGGACGGTGCCTGACACTATGTTGGCCTCTACCACCTCTGATGGGAGGCTATTCCACTTATCCACTACCCTTTCTGTGAAGTCATTTGTCCTCACATTTTCTCTGGATTTACTTCCCTCTAGTTTCAGTGCATATCCTCATTTTCTAAAACTACTCTTCCTTTGAAGAATGTTTCTTCCCTCCTGTTCCTTGTTAAAACCCTTGATATATTTGAATGTTTCTATCATGTCCCCCTTTCCCTTCTCTGCTCCAAACTATACACATTAAGATATTTTAGTCTTTCCGGGAAAGATGAAATATAGTCGCCCGAACTGAACACAGTTTTCTAGATGAGACCGCATCAATGACCTATACAGTGGCATTATAACTTCCTTTGATCTGCTACTGATTCCTCTCCCTATGCCACAAAACATCTGACTTGCCTTTCTCATTGCTTTGTTACATTGCTTACCTGCCTTAAACTCATTTGAAATTATGATTCCTAGATCCCTTTCCTCCTACAGTATCTGCTTCATTGGCACAGGTATGGTCCATAAGATGACTGTCACAAATCAATGTAGAAATACAGCTAAGGAGCCATGAATAAGGTGAAAAACATACAAGTTTATTGCTGAAGAGTCTGAACAGATGATGTAATAATGGTCTTGCAGAAATTACCAGGTATACAGCAGTTGCAGGTAAACGGGAGGTGTGGAAAGATTCCAGGCAGCAGGGAAATGCACAGGAAAGTACCAGGTTCACAGATGAAACAGGTCAGCAGAATGTATGTTGAGATCCCAATGCAGCATAATCACAGGAGCAAAGCAGGAGGAAGAAACCACAGGGTGTATCAATAACCAACCATGTGTGCTGGGAGTAACAGGTATATATAAGGGAAATGAGAACACACCAAGGTGCATGTGATAATTGGAGAATGGGTTAACTAACCTAATGCAACATGAAAGGCACGATAGCAGCACCTCTGGTAATCAGAGGTACTGCTGCAATAATAATAAGGACAAAAGGCAGGAGCTGCCAGGGAAAGCAGCATGTAATGCATAAACTACAGGCAGATACTGACAATGACGCTTGGCAATCTGCTGAGGATGTTCATGCCCCACTTTTGGTAAAAACATTTCATCGACAGTATGACAGGGAAGCCTGGCCCTAAGCCATCTGGAGGACGTGATTGAGAAGGGGGCATCCTGTTATGAACTTGCCCTTAGAATAGCCCTTATCCAAGGTGGCCGGGACTGTCTCATGAAGATTCCAGCTTGGATCTCATTTCCTGTTTGGGCCTATAATATACACTTCCTCTTTTTAAGCCTTTGTCTGAGTATTGTGTTTGAATCTGACCAGATGCTTCCACAAAACCTTGCTGACTCTTGTGATTTGGATTGCAATTGTTAGATACTTCTACCAGACCTTTATCTGCCTTGGGACAATTGAATTCACTTGTTGGCTAGTTTAGAATTGTATATCAAAATAAAACTTATTTACTTTAAATTGAATTCCATCTGTGATATCAGAAGTGTGACTCCGAGCTTTGTGCTGATTACCCCATTTGCAGGTGGAAACCATGTTTTTTGTCCTCTTGCTTTAGCAGTTGGCAGCCCTGCAGGAGGGATTATGGAGATGAGGTTGGAGATGTAGGATGAGGAGGAGTTGGTGAGGGCTTTGAAGGTGAGGAGTTTGGACTCTATAGGTGAAGGGGATATAGTGTAGGGTTTGGCAGAGAAAGGAGGCAGAAGAAAGGACAATTAATCTTACCGCAGCATAAGGATACCGTTTAGAGGAGAGAGGTGGGTGAGGGGGAGACCAGTCAGGGGAGGCTGCAATAATCTAGGCGAGAGATTGTTGGACAGTGGAAGACCATTTTGGTGGCATCAAGGCAGAGAAAGTGTCTGATCTGTGCATTGTTGCGAAGATGGAACAGGATTGGGTGAGGGGATGGATGTGAGGAGTCAAGGATGACGCCCAAGTAACCTACTTGGGGGACAAAGGAAATAGAGGTGTTATATAAAGAGAGAGAGAAATGGGTAGGGGTAGAGACTCTGGAGAGAGGGAACACTATGAGTCCAGTTTTGGCCATGTTCAGTTTAAGAAAACTTTGGGACCTCCAGCAGGAGATGGCAAACAGGCAGATTGGCACCAGAGAGCTTAGAGAGGGAAAGAGAGAGGTCAGGGGAGGAAAGGTAGATTTGAGTGTCGCTGCTGCAGTGGTGATTTTTGGAATCTGAAGGAGCTGATGAGTTCATTTATGGGGGAAGAGTGCATGAAGAACAGCAAGGGGCTGAGCACCGAGACCTGGGGGGGGGGTTTGTACAGGAAGTGGTGGGGGGGGGGGGGGTGAGCCATACGTGGAAACAGAGAAAGAGCAGTTGGGCAAATCGGAAGTTATCCAAGAAAGGACAGTGTCATGAGGGCCAATATAGTGGAGGTTGTGCAGTAAGAGAGGGTGTTCTACGGTATCGAAGGCCATGGAAAGGAGGTCCAAAGAGATAAGCAAGGAGGAATGGCTATTGGGCTTGGCAGAGAGAAAATCATTTGAGATTTTGACCAGGGCAGTCTATGTAAAGTGGTAGGGCAGTATTTAGACAGGAGGTAGGGTCAAGATTGAGATTTTATAGAAGGAGAGTGATGAGAGCAAGTATATATACTCTAAGGGTGTAAAAGATACTCCAGAGATAAAGATTCAGGGCCTGATTCATGAAGGAACGTATCTACCGTTTTTGTGGGTTAATCTGTGCTTGCTCAGAATCGGACTATATGCAACTTACCGCAGTTCATCTTTGTATGCAAAGCACACTTACTACAGCCTACGATCTCTGGGAGGGAACGTGGTGGGGTAGAGGCATCCCCCCGTAGTCAGTGTACAGTAAGGGCGTGCCAAACACGAGCGCAGGCAGCCTCGTTCGATTCAAGCTTTGGACATTTCAAAGTTACTTGTTTATCTGCCGTATCTCTTGCCCCAGAAACAGGGCTAGTCTAAATCCTGATTACTAGTGATGACAGTCTCGTATGCATGCTATATGCATGTGTTTGCATTCACGAGAAACTGTAAAAATCTATTTTATGATCAATAGACAGTAAGATCATCTTAATAAATTTATTTCATGAAAAAAAATAAACTTTTAAACTGTTTTGTCATTAATACTTATATAATTAACAGATGACATTATTTTTTTTCTCCTGTGCGTTCTGTTGCAAATGTATATTTCACATAGGTATTGGACGTATCCTACAGTGTCTTGTGTAGTTGTCGCGAGCAGTGGCATTTAGATTAAAACTACCAACCTCCTTAAAAATTCCTGCGACCTTTCATTGTTCGCTTCTGAAGAAAGTCGCTGCTCCCAGCAAGTTTAATCGGTCTCTCTCTAACAGGCCCAGGCCTCTGATGGTGAACGGAGACCACGAATATGCTATTGAAAAAATCCTTGACTCAAGGAGGGTTCAAGGCCAAGTTCAATTCCTCGTACATTGGAAGGGTTATGGCCCTGAGGAGCGTTCTTGGATACCACAGAGACGTCTGCACGCTGGAAGACTCATTAAAGAATTTTTTAGGAAGTTTCCCACTAAGCCTGGATGTCGGGGTTCCTTAACCCCTCCTCAAGGGGGGGGGGTACTGTCACAAGCCACGGCGGTACTCACAGCCGCCGCGGCTCGCTTCCTGCCTGCCCCAGCGTCCCGGCCGTCACCATGACGACCGGGACGTCACTTCTCTCTAACTCCCGACCGTTGCTGAGGCAACGGCCGGACACCCAGCAGTGTAGCGCCGCGTCCCGGCAACAGGGGATAGCCGGGCGTGTGCGCAGAGGGATCTAATAGCCTGCTGGCTATTAGGCTGTAATTAATTCATCAGTCAGCTCCTGGAAGTATTTGCAGAGCCAGACTCTGATTGGCTCACCTGTACATTTAAGGCAGTGAGGTCTGCAGCCTCACTGCCGGTTATAGCGTTCTGTCCTCAGGCCTGCTGCCTGCTTGTGCTATCTGTTTGGTTCTTGCTACCTTGGATTTGACTACCCGTGTTTTGACCCCTGCTTGTTCTTGGACCTGTGACCCTTCTCTTCTGACCTCGACCTTTTTGCCTTGATTTCGGATTTTGCTTCTCTGCCTGTGTGTCTGACCCTTCGCTTGTCTCTGGATATTGCATCTGTGCTTGTGACCCTTTGATCTAGGATCCTTCTTAACTACAGCCCGCCAATCACTCCACTCCTGGGTACTCCTTTAAGTCAGTATACGTTACTCGACCCTCGGTCGGCCCGCAGCCCAGTCTGTCCTCACCACTAGGGGCTCCAGCGAACACCGGGCCTTTAGAGTAGTCCCCGAGTTTCACTGTACTGGCTTGGGAGTTCCTAACATTATAACCGGCCTAGGAAGATTGGTATCATACGGCCATGGACGGCGAGGAGTCGAATCTGTCCCCAGCCCAGATTCTGGACAATCAGATACAGGCGATTTCCCAGGTGGTGCAGAATTTATCCCAGCGCCTGGTAGTCCAAGAAGGGGCTTCCAGAGACCTGCAGCTCCAGCAAGTTCCCGCTGGTGACACACCAGAGCCTAAGATGAATTTGCCTGACTGATTCTCTGGAAGCAGGTCAGCCTTCCGTAATTTCAAAGAGAGCTGCAAGTTGTACTTTCGTCTGAAACCACGTTCCTCTGGTTCTGAACAACAAAGGGTAGGGATCATCATCTCTTTACTCCAGGGTGACCCTCAGTCTTGGGCCTTCTCCTTGCCTTCAACAAGCCCAGCCTTGCAGTCAGTGGATGCCTTTTTCCAAGCTCTGGGGTTGTTGTACGATGACCCAGACAGGGTAGCCTCAGCTGAGTCTCATCTCCGAACGCTAAGGCAAGGACGTCGCTCCGCGGAAGAGTATTGTGCGGAATTTCGGCGATGGTCCACTGATAGCGCCTGGAACGACCCAGCATTGCGAAGTCAATTTCGCTTAAGACTTACCGAGCAGATTAAGGATTCCTTAGTCCAGTATCCGATATCCAACACGCTGGAGAACTTGATGCAACTTGTTATAAAAATTGATCGTCGGATCAGAGAAAGGAAGTCTGAACGGGAGTCCTCTGCTCTTATGGACGCTTTCGCTAGCTTCGATAACACTTTGCCCGATTCCTCTGAACCCATGCAGTTGGGCGCCTACCGCTTGCCTCCGGAGGAACGCTCCAGAAGACGCTCACTAGGCCTGTGTATGTATTGTGGTCAACCAGGCCACTTAGTTCGTTCATGTCCCAACAAGCCGGGAAACTCCAAAGCCTAAGTGCAGGTGAAGAGGTGCGCTTGGGTCTTCAGATTACCTCTTCAGAAAATTCTTTATTAGTCCCTGGACGTCTAACCTTTCGTGGGAGATCCATGGACCTGAAAGCTTTTCTTGACAGTGGTGCGGCTGGTAATTTTCTGAATATACATTTGGTTCAGATGCTTGATATTCCGCATATCAAGTTAGGATCAAGCATCACCACATGTGGTTTGGATGGTAACCCCTTGCCTGGGGGTAGGATTCTCGCTAGGACTCCAATGGTTCGGTTGTCTGTAGGAGTCCTCCATACGGAGGAGCTCTCCTTCTATCTTATTACTTGTCCCTCTGCTCCTTTGATATTGGGGTATCCCTGGCTTCGCAGTCATAATCCCCTTATTGACTGGAAAAGTGGAGAGATTACTCGTTGGAGTCCCAAGTGTTCCTCGTCTTGCTAGACCCTGCCGCTTAGAATCCTACAGCCTAGTCCAGACTTTTTGCCGGTACCCTACCAGGACTTCACTGATGTGTTCTGCAAAAGGAAAGCTGATTCCCTTCCACCACATCGAGAATATGACTGCGCCATTGATTTAGTCCCGGGTTCCAAGTTGCCCAAAGGGCGGTTATACTCCCTGTCCATTCCGGAGACTCAGGCCATGGAGCTATACGTAGAGGAAAACCTGAAAAAGGGATTCATACATCCTTCTAAATCTCCCGTAGGCGCAAGTTGCTTTTTCGTGTCAAAAAAAGATGGCAGTCTTAGACCATGCATTGATTTCCGTGGACTGAATAACATCACTATTAAGAATATGTACCCGTTACCGTTGATTTCGGTGTTGTTTGATCAATTAAAATCTGCCACTATATTTTCGAAGATTGACCTCAGAGGGGCTTACAACCTTATTCGAATCAAGAAAGGGGATGAGTGGAAGACCGCTTTCAATACCCAGTCAGGACATTATGAATATCTCGTGATGCCATTCGGGTTATGCAACGCTCCGGCGGTTTTCCAGGGCCTGATCAACGATGTTTTACGAGAGTTCCTGGGTAAAACTGTAGTTGTATATCTGGATGATATTTTAATCTACTCTGAGTCTTTACTTCAGCACCGTCAGCATGTTCGCCAAGTTCTGCTGAAATTACGGGAACATCACCTATATGCAAAAAGGGAGAAATGCGAATTTGAGGTGGCCACAGTGTCATTCCTGGGATATATAATTTCCTCATCAGGATTTGCAATGGACCCTGCCAAAGTTCGAGCAATCCAGGATTGGGTCCTCCCTACTAATCTGAAGGCGATCCAGAGGTTCCTCGGATTCGCAAATTATTACCGTAGGTTTATTGATTCTTTTTCCTCGTTAGTGGCTCCTATCACTGCCCTCACTCGAAAGGGAGCTAACCCAGCAAAGTAGCCTTCGGAGGCATTGACGAGTTTCTCGGCACTCAAAGCTGCGTTCATTTCTGCTCCAGTGCTGAGACACCCTGATCCGGAACTTCCGTTCATTGTAGAGGTGGACGCTTCAGATATCGGTGCTGGCACCATCCTTTCTCAGAAAGACCCAAGAAGTAAAAAATGACATCCTTGTGCATTTTTTTCTAAAAAATTTCTATCTGCCGAATGTAATTATGATGTCGGCAATCGTGAATTGTTGGCCATTAGGTTGGCACTGGAGGAATGGCGACATTGGTTAGAGGGAGCTACTCATACCATCACCATCTTCACGGACCATAAAAACCTCCAATACATCCAGACCGCTAAAACCCTGAATCCTAGGCAGTCCCGCTGGGCCTTATTTTTCACTAGATTTAACTTCATTATTACTTTCCGTCCAAGTTCTAAAAATACTAAGGTCGATTCCTTGTCTCAAAGTTTTTTGGCCCATCATCCTCAGTCTCCTGATCCGTTGCCTATTGTTCCTATGACTACTGTTCATCTTGGACTCACCCAGGATCTAGGAGCAACTATGCGGCACTTACAGAAAATCGCTCCAGTTCAGACACCGGTCAACAAATTATTTGTCCCAGTACATTTAAGGAAATCTGTTCTCATTGAAGGCCACAACAATCACTCTGCTGGCCATCCGGGAATTCGTAGGACTATTGAGGTTCTTTCTCGTTGGCTGTGGTGGCCCACCTTGTCAGACGATGTGGAGAATTATGTTCGGGCTTGTCCTGAGTGTGCTAAAAACAAAACGGATAGGAACCGTCCTTCTGGGCTATTGTTACCCTTGCCGGCGCCGAGCAGGCCTTGGACCCATTTGTCGATGGATTTCATTGTCGACCTACCAGTATCCGCAGGACATAACACCATCCTGGTAGTTGTGGATCGGTTCAGTAAGATGGCACATTTTATATCACTGCCCAAGTTACCGGATGCCAGGACCTTGGCCACCTTGTTTTTGACGCATATTTTTCGTCTTCATGGGACTCCTGAAGATATCATATCAGATCGAGGATCCCAGTTTATTGCCTGGTTTTGGAAAGCCTTTTGTAACTCCATCGGGATCTCTATCAGTCTGTCCTCAGCGTATCATCCCCAGTCGAATGGACAGACAGAGAGGACGAACCAGGCTCTGGAACAGTTTCTGCGCATCTATGTGTCTAAATTTCACGATAACTGGTCCTCTCTCTTGCCCTGGGCAGAATTCGCGTACAATAATTCTTGCCATTCCACTATTCATACTTCCCCGTTTTTCTGCAATTTCGGGTTTGTCACTCAACAGACTGTGAGTGCTACTTCTCGTGTGTTTAGGAACCGTGGCCGTCCGCCATCCTGAGGGTCTGCGCATGTGCAGCCCTTTCAAGCCTTCAGTACCTGTTGCTTTTCATTAATTGGCTGATCAGGCAACACTCCCTATTTAAAGCACCTGAGGTCAATACCTCGTTGCCTGATCTTGGAGTCTCATTCCTATGAGCCTCTGAAGGTGTTCCTGTGTTTCCTCGTGTATTCAGCTCCTGCTGATTCCTGTTATTCATTTGTGGTTTCCAGACCACTTCAACTCTCCTGTGTTCATCGTGTCTGCACCAGCTGATTCCTATCCGCTGCCTCCGTTATTTCTACAGAGTTCCTACTCACTTCAACTCTCCTGTGTTCATCGTGTCTGCACCAGCTGATTCCTATCCGCTGCCTCCGTTGTTTCTACAGAGTTCCTACTCACTTCAACTCTCCTGTGTTCATCGTGTCTGCACCAGCTGATTCCTATCCGCTGCCTCCGTTGTTTCTTCAGAGTTCCTGCTCACCTCAACTCCCCGGTGTTCATCGTGTCTGCAGCCAGCTGATTCCTATCCGCTGCCTCCATTGCTTCTACAGAGTTCCAGTTCATCTCAACTCTCCTGTGTTCATCGGGTCAGCGCTCCTCTGCTACCATCTCTGCTACTGGAGTTCAGACCGCCTCAACTCTCCCGTGTTCTTCATGTTCCAGTTCCTTTTACTACTGCTTCCAGAGTATTGCCTCGTTCATGCTGGTTTACTTGCCGTGCGCTGCACCAACTTGATTACCGCTTCCACCTTCCAGTGGTCTTTCCTCCTGCCGGCCTTCAGCCGTTCAGGTATCCCTGCACATCTCTCTGACAGCCTGCTCTCCTGAACCGCGGTATGCATACTTCTCATTGACTTTGCTTGTGATTGCATATCTAGCTGGACTGAGTTGTGTTCTCCTCCGGAGTCCTTTATCCACTGAGACTATCGCTACCATTGACTTTGTTTCCTATTTTCCTGGATTGTTATTGTGACTTTGTATACTTTAGCAGTGCTGCTCTGTTATTATTGTATTGTGATATCATCGTGGGATCAAGTCCTGTGTGCCCGTGTATACTCTGCATAGCATTCATCTCCTCGTGCTCTCCTCACATATATATTGCAGTGGTACAACTTGCTATATGCAGACCACCGATTCCTGTTCCCTGTGACACCAGTTTCCAGTATCCTCTCACATAGCAGTGGTACAACTTGCTATCCGCAGACCACTGACTTCCCTGTTATCTACCTCCACCTGGATTCCATTCCTTCACCTAGACAGCGGTACAACTTGCTATACGCAGACCGCTGACTCTCACTGCCTCCTCGCTACCTCTGGACATTCCTCCTCACTATAGCAGTGGTACAACTTGCTATACGCAGACCACTGACTATCCTCACGTTTCCTTGTCCATCTGGTTCCTCGTGTACAGTTATATACTCATTACCAGTGCTGCTAGTCATAGACTTTTCCTGAGCATTCTCTCACCATCTGCTGTTCCTCCCGTTCCGTTGTCACCCTGCTACCAGAGTACCTATTACCACCTATATTACTCTGGTAAGCCACCATCTGGTGATTGCCTGGGCAAAGACTCCTAGTGCCCGTGACAGGGTTTCACCCAAAATCCAACTCATTCTCTACTACTGTTCCCTGCGGGGATTCCGGAACGCCTGCTTTTACGGCCAGGCTGAGGTCCGTCTGGAAAAAGGTGCACGCTGCATTAGGTCAAGCTTCCCGAAAATCCAAGGTCTTCGCTGACCGTCACCGTAGACCTTGTTCATTGAAAGTGGGGGATCAGGTTTGGTTATCCACACGGAACATCAAGTTGCGGCAACCTTGTGGGAAGCTGGGGCCCCGATACATTGGACCGTTTCCAATTGAGAGGAAAATTAATCCAGTGGCATTTAGATTAAAACTACCAACCTCCTTAAAAATTCCTGCGACCTTTCATTGTTCGCTTCTGAAGAAAGTCGCTGCTCCCAGCAAGTTTAATCGGTCTCTCTCTAACAGGCCCAGGCCTCTGATGGTGAACGGAGACCACGAATATGCTATTGAAAAAATCCTTGACTCAAGGAGGGTTCAAGGCCAAGTTCAATTCCTCGTACATTGCAAGGGTTATGGCCCTGAGGAGCGTTCTTGGATACCACAGAGACGTCTGCACGCTGGAAGACTCATTAAAGAATTTTTTAGGAAGTTTCCCACTAAGCCTGGATGTCGGGGTTCCTTAACCCCTCCTCAAGGGGAGGGTACTGTCACGAGCCGCGATGGTACTCACAGCCGCCGCGGCTCGCTTCCTGCCTGCCCCAGCGTCCCAGCCGTCACCATGATGACCGGGACGTCACTTCCCTCTAACTCCCGACCGTTACTGAGGCAACGGCCGGACGCCCAGCAGTGTAGCGCCGCGTCCCGGCAACAGGGGACAGCCGGGCGCGTGCGCAGAGGGATCTAATAGCCTGCTGGCTATTAGGCTGTAATTAATTCATCAGTCAGCTCCTGGGAGTATTTGCAGAGCCAGACTCTGATTGGCTCACCTGTACATTAAAGGCAGTGAGGTCTGCAGCCTCACTGCCGGTTATAGCGTTCTGTCCTCAGGCCTGCTGCCTGCTTGCGCTATCTGTTTGGTTCTTGCTACCTTGGATTTGACTACCTGTGTTTTGACCCCTGCTTGTTCTTGGACCTGTGACCCTTCTCTTCTGACCTCGACCTTTTTGCCTGGATTTCGGATTTTGCTTCTCTGCCTGTGTGTCTGACCCTTCGCTTGTCTCTGGATATTGCATCTGTGCTTGTGACCCTTTGACCTAGGATCCTTCTTAACTACAGCCCGCCAATCACTCCACTCCTGGGTACTCCTTTAAGTCAGTATACGTTACTCGACCCTCGGTCGGCCCGCAGCCCAGTCTGTCCCCACCACTAGGGGCTCCAGTGAACACCGGGCCTTCAGAGTAGTCCCCGAGTTTCACTGTACTGGCTTGGGAGTTCCTAACAGTAGTAGAGCAAATCAGACCTGCACCCGAATTCATCACAGCACGTATCTTCAGATCCATCTCTTGTTGAATTCGGGAGTACACAGAGCCGATTTACAGGCGTTTTAAAACAAACGCACACTGCGCTCAGTATTCATGCCTTGATGAATCTGATCCTAAGAGTTCATATATCCACACAAATCCTGAGAAAAAAGTGATCTTCAAATAGAAACTATTAGAAAGTCCCAAGTATTGAGAAAGTGGTCTCCTCTGATTGTCTCCTCCACTTTATACCAGAATAAATGCAGTGCTATATTTGCAGACTATTTAATCATGCAGACAATCCAGTATGAAACATAATAAATAATCATGAATATTGAAAAGCTTGATGTAAGCAATTTGTATATTTGCGTATGAGCTGAGATAGACCTTTAGCAATTGACCACTTACATCCCAGAGTTCCAGTTATGTCTTCACCTAATTCAGTAACAGGTACTAAGACGTATCATTCATAATTATTGCAAAAAAAGATGACTCATAATTAGTTTATAGTAAACTACCATTTTAACACTGATTGCAATGTTAAATAGGCAATCGCTTAATTCCCGGTCACACATACTTTGATAAAGAACCTAATTATTGAGTCAGGTTTAAGATCTCAATAAATTCCACATTTATTAAGAAAAATATACTTTAATTGTTATTAGCAGCCGCGCTGCTCGCGATGTCTCATTTTGGCCCTCTTCGTCCCGGTTTGTTGCAATAGGCTGCAGGAGTTCACTCCTATGGAGCAATCTGATTCGGCAGCATGACTATAAAAGACAGGGAGTGCTGCCAGTGATACCGTTCTAGCCCTGTGTCTGTTTGTAAAGTCTGCTATTGCTCATCTGTTGCCTGACCTATTGCCTGTATTTTGTATTCTCCTGTCTGCTGCCTGTCTCACCCTTTGGCTTGTCTTACTGGGTTCCTTGCTCGCTGCCTGCCCCGACCTTTGGTTTGTCTTATTGTTTTTTATTGTTTGCTGCCCATCTTGACCTTTGACTTGTCTAACTGGACTGCTAGTCCCGGCTATTGACCACCCTGGTTATTTTTCTCAGTTTAACAGTTTTCATACCCCTTCACTAGCTGGCATTCAGATTAGTCCCTACTTCCCTGAGTCTAAGTCCTGGGGCATCTGAGTACCTGTGAGTACATAGCACTCCATGGGAAAGGCAGCTTGCTATAGGTGAAGACCTCATTCATTACTCTCTCTTGGTTCTAGGGAGTCATCTGGGGCCCAGCAGGAGCCTATCATTAATTAATTGCTTGCCTAAATAGTCAACCTCCTCAATCTAATAGCAGACATATAAATATTTTAAAAGGGATCAAAAGAAAAATCAACACAAAGAGCACTTTTTGATACAGTTTTCTAAATGTTATATAGTAATTCATATGAAATAATGTTTAACAATTGTAAAATTAATAATGTCAATGCAGCTAAACATTCAACAAGAAACCCCCATAGAGATAAAAATAACAATTTCTTACAGCCCTGAATATAAATCGAGAACAGCTAATTAACCCTTTCTTGAGTACACTAGTCAATAAAACAATTATTTATCTAAGGATTTGAAATAAGGTTTCAATACAAACACATATAATGAGTGAATTTCATGTGAAAAAAGAAAATGAGACAATTTAATTTGAAACAAGTAGTAATTTATTACAACATTCAATGAGAAATATTTAGGTTATCTCTATACATGACCTGGATGATTCTAACCAATTAGCTGTATTGGATCTCAATAAATTGTAGCAGTAATAAATGGTGTATCTAAAACACAATTGACAATTTAAGGGCTTTAATTGCCACAAAAAAACATAAACATAACGTAATATTTCGCCCCATGTGACGGGTTCATCGCAACTTGATTTTATATATTCTAAGCACTAACTCTTGTATTCTTCTTCACTACTCTTTATTTTACTATATTTCACAACAATTTTGGACAGGTCTAGATATATAGTGTATTTATATTTTAAGTGATAATTCAATAAAGCAATTATTTTATAAATAAAACAGAATTAGTGGACTGGAGTGCTTGTATGTATAACATTCTGCAATTGGGCAGGGTCCCTCTGCCTCCATCACCCACACTATATGTATTGCCGATTGGGATCCATGGTATAATCTAGCAGGGTCCCCATGCCCTCATCGCCCCCAGCCCTTGTACAACCTATGCAAATGCTAGTTAAGAGCGCTTGAATACTCTAACAGTCTAGCGCTTGGCATCTATATTCTTTGGAAGGTCCTCTCTTTTCCCTCCTCTGTCTGTCTTTCATTTCAAGTCATCCCGTGTCCAGCTTCTGGTGCAATGGCTCCTAAAAAGGTGAAGGCTACTACTTCTGCGTCACCAGTTCAATTCTTCAAGCCCCAAAATGTCTCTCCCAATACAGGATTTGCCAAGAAAGATAGACCGGCTGGTAGTGCTGTAGCCACACAAGCAGCGGATAAACGAAAAGAACCTACTGCCGGCAACCAGTCAGAAGAGGGGGACCCTGAAGGCCCCCTCACGGTTAAGTCTATGCAGAATATGTTAGCCTTGTTTAAAACCGAAATCCTGTCCGAAATGAAAGCGTCTATGAAAGAATTGCATCAAGAAGTCATTCATTTGGGCGGACGCACCAGCCATATCGAAGATAAAATGGAAGAGCTGGCGGCCTCGCACAACAACCTTATAACTGAGCATGAAAAATTGCGGGATGAAGTTTACTCCCACCGTGATAAATTTACAGACATGGAAGACAGATCGAGGAGAAATAACATCCGGATCAGAGGCATTCCTGAAACAGTCGCTACCTCTGAGTTGCTCTCTTTTGCCACTGAGTTGTTCCACAAACTCCTACCTGAAGCAACGGAGCAAGACCTGATGTTAGATCGTATCCATAGGCTTCCTAAACCGAGATCTGCCCCAGAGAATGTTCCCAGGGACACTCTCATGAGGATCCATTTTTTTCCTATAAAAGAGCGGATTTTGGGAGCGGCTCGTTTGGAGGAGAATGCTGAGCATCTACAGAACCTCCAGATCTTCCAGGACTTTTCATTTGCTACCTTAGCTAAGAGGAGATCGTTTCAAGGTATAACCAAAGCTCTGAGAGATCAGGACATTCCATATAAATGGGGTTTCCCAGTCAAGCTAATTATACGGAGAGATAATGTTACTCTCATCCTTTCTTCAGCAGCTGAAGGACTGGCTTTAATGAAATCCTGGGATATCCCGGTGCCTGAGCAGACAACTACGTCAAGCCTACGCATTAGACAAGAATGGTCAAAATAATTGGAAGCAGTTTAGAGACTCTGGTGTTTTTCAGCTTTCCTCTATCTGGACAGTAGACTCCAGATCATGCCCTGTTAACCCGTATCTGGTCCTCGTGGGGCACCTTGGTCTTGTTACGATGGGAGAGGGAGGAGTCACGGGCAGCAGCCATACTCCAAGACACAGAAGAGGACACTTTTCTTTCTGCAGTTTCCCCACTGTTCGTATGTACGTGTGTTTTATTTCTCACTGCAGGTACCAAATGGGCCATGAGAAGACCAAAGAGAGGCGTGGCGGTAGCCGGCGCAAAGACTGGAGGCTCTAAGCTCTAATATACCAAGCGGTGATGTTGTTTTCAGTACACTAGTATTTTGTTGATTTGTTGTCTTTCTGACTAGTTTGAGTTAATCTGTTTATGATTAATCTATGTTGGTATTTAACGGGTCTGGTGGGCGGTGGGGGTTGGGGGATCCCTGTTTGCGTCCTAGTGCGCCCCCCATAATTACATGTTGCTGGTGTTTTTTCTTTCCCCTTCCAGCAAACACTCTAACCCTCTATTCAGGGTTATTTTGGTTTTTTTTTTCCTTATGTTTATTGTTTTTTTTAAATTTCTTTTCCCCTACTTCCCTTCTTGCCCAGGGTACATATTACCACAAACAATCGGTCTTTCGTGCTGTTTTATCACTAAGTCTGATAATGGTTTGGTACTTTTCAGATTGAACAGTTGGTCAGTAGTAAGTAGTCAGTGGAGAGGTTATAATAGCTCTTATTCCTATTATAAATGGTTAAGTTTTTGACTCAAAATGCTAGAGGTCTAAACTCCCCTAATAAACGAAGATTGGCACTTTCATCATTTTATAAGCTCAAAGAAGACGTAGTGGCCCTACAAGAAACGCATTTTAAAGCCGCAGCTCCCCCGGTAATGAGAGATAGATATTTCCCACTGTGTTTCACCGCTAATGGTCCTTATAAAAAGAATGGCGTGGCCATCCTATTCAGCAATAGAGTTGAATTTATTCATAAATCCACTATAGCGGACAAGGCAGGTAGATATCTGATCTTGATTGGTACGCTGGACAATAAACTTGTCACTATACTCTCGTTGTATGCCCCTAACTCTAGACAGATTCCTTTCTTAAGTTTTTTTTTTCAAGAAATAGAGAAACATAAAGAAGGAGGACTGATAATTATGGGAGATTTTAATATAGTAGCAGATCCTAAACTGGATAGATCCTCTCAACCTTCGTCTCCCACAGGGGGTTCGAGTTTACCAGGCCCTTCTCTGGCCTTTACCAGGTTACTGGGGGAATTTGACTTATATGATGTGTGGAGAACTGCAGATCCCACTGGTAGAGATTATACATTTTTTTCACCTGTCCACAATTCATATTCGCGTATAGACTTGATTATTGCTGATAAATGGTCACTACAGGCTACCAAGATATTTAAGATCCTCCGATAACTTGGTCAGACCATGCTCCAGTGTTGTGGTCATGGAAGGTCACTAACTCCTTTGTCCCCCCTAGGACGTGGCATATGCCACTATATCTTTTGTCCCTACTAGAAGCTAGACTGGATATCAAAAAAGCGATTGAACAGTACTGTCAAACTAACGCCCCTTCTGACACAAACATTTTTAACTTTTGGTGTGCGTTAAAAGCAGTTGTGAGAGGGGTGGCGATCCAAACGGGCTCTCGGATAAAAAGGGCTAATGCCTTTATGCAAAAAGAACTCGAAGGAAAGTTAGTTAAACTAGACACCCAGAATAAATAACGTCCTTCTAAAGAACTGAAGAAAGAAATGACTCTAGTTAGAGCCCAACTCCAGAAAATGCTACTATCCAAGACCCAATTAGCGTTAACTAGACTTCGACAAAAATATTATGTGGCGGGAAACAGAGCAGGGAAGCTTCTAGCGAGGAAATTGAGAGGCCAACGAGCGCAGAATAGAATTAAACATCTGATAGATGCGTCAGGTAGGAAAGTCTCTAATCCTAGAAAAATAGCCAACATGTTTGCACAGTACTATTCAAAGCTCTATAACTTGAAGGAAGATGAGTCTACCCACCAACCTAGCCCGGCAGGGGTTCTTGCATAGCCTAAATATTCCGGCAGTGGATTCAGAGACGGGAACAGCCCTGGTAGCTCCGTGGGCGCGTACTGAAATCCAGGAAGTTATTAAGAATCTCCCCTCAGATAAAGCCCCGGGGCCAGATGGGTATATAAATGGCTTTTATGTGACATTCCAGGAAGAACTTCTTCCACTACTTGAACAATTGTTTAATGAAGGTACATCTCAGGGATCTTTCCCCCCTGAGATGTTGGAGTCTCAGTTAGTTACCATCCTTAAGCCGGGGAAGGACCCTACTTCGTGTCTCAACTACAGGCCAATAGCCCTATTGAACTCAGATATAAAAATTTACGCCAAACTCATAGCGAATAGACTAAATGGGCTTCTCCGGGACTTGTTCACCCTGACCAGGTGGGATTTGTGTTGGGGCGTCAAGCCTCTGACAATACCAGAAGGGTGCTCGGTATCCTGGAATGGGTGGCAAGTTCTCGGGCTCTCTCTCTTGATGCCGAGAAGGCTTTCAATAGATTACATTGGGGTTATATGGAGAGGGTCCTCCACCGGTTCGGATTTCATGGTAAATTTCTGTCAGCTATTTCCGCATTATACTCTGACCCTTCAGCTAGGGTGTTTTGCAACGGTTTTATGTCAGACGGCTTCAAGATTTCAAATGGTACTAGACAGGGTTGCCCATTGTTGCCGCTAATTTTTGTTTTGGCAATGGAACCCCTGGCACTAGCTATTAGAGTCTCCCCACCGTTCCCAGGTATCAACATCAAGAACACGGTCCACAAACTCTGTTTGTTTGCCGATGATGTATTATTATTTGTGACCAGCCCGGAGACCTCGCTGCCAGCTCTTCACAATATACTTGAGGCCTATAGCCGAGCATCATATTATAAACTTAACTCAACTAAATCTGAGGCCCTTCCTGTAAACATCCCCCCTTCAAGGATAGAATATCTTAAGAAAACTTTTCAATACTCCTGGAAAACGGCGGCTCTTCCGTATCTAGGCATAAAGATCACTCTTTCCCTAGATAGCACAATCAATCTAAATTATACGGCTCTGATTCAGCAGCTACTTACTTTGACCAAATCATGGGCATGCTGCGAGGTCTCTTGGCTCGGGAGGTTGGCAACCTTTAAGATGTCTGTATTACCAAAAATGATGTAATTATTTCGGACCATACCTGCTAGTATCCCAAAAGCATTGTTTGATAAAATGCAATCAATTATGATAACATATGTTTGGAAAGGTAGACCCCCTCGTATTGCCGGATCTCGAATGTGTCTGCCCAAACAACATGGTGGTTTAGCGCTGCCAGATTTACATAAATATCATCACGCTTGTTTATTGTCCCAAATAAGAGATTGGTCTCTTCCCTCAAATCAGAAACCGTGGGTTGATTTAGAAAGGGCATTGTGTTTGAGGTTCCCATTGGAAGACCTGATCTGGGTCCCTAAATCCTGGCGTCCGGCAACGGTTCTCCTCTCCAAGATGATCAAAGACTCTCTGGTGGTGTGGGATAGGTTTATTGTCAACAGCCAAAATCTTACCGTCCCTACTACAAATTAGAGATGAGCGCACTCGGATTTCTGAAATCCGAGCCCACCCGAACGTTGCCGATCCGAGCCGGACCCGAGACAGATCCGGGTATTCCCGCCAATTGCAAAACTGAAACAGAGGCTCTGAGTCATAATCCCGCTGTCGGATCTCGCGATACTCGGATCCTATAAATTCCCCACTAGTCGCCGCCATCTTCACTCGGGCATTGATCAGGGTAGAGGGAGGGTGTGTTAGGTGGTCCTCTGTACCTACTATATCTCGTGCTGTTCAGTTCTGTGCTGTGCTGTGCTCTGTGTTCTGCTCAGTCCAGTGGTGCTGTGTCCTGTGCTCTGTCCTTCTGAGTTCAGTGGTGCTGCTGGGTCCTGTGCTGTGTCCTGTTCAGTCCAGTGGTGCTGTGTCCTGTGCTCTGTCCTTCTAAGGGCATTGTTATTTCCCCATTATTCCCAAATTCTAAAAAATTTCAAAAAAAGTTCTAAAAAAAAATTACAAAAAAAATAATTATATAAAAAAATATCCCAAAACAATCCTGCAGTATAAGTCCATTGGTACTGCAATATTACAAAGTTTACTCATTCTGCAGTATAAGTCCATTGGTACTGCAATATTACAAAGTTCACTCATTCTGCAGTATAAGTCCAGTGGTACTGCAATATTACAAAGTTCACTCATTCTGCAGTATAAGTCCATTGGTACTGCAATATTACAAAGTTCACTCATTCTGCAGTATAAGTCCATTGGTACTGCAATATTACAAAGTTCACTGATTCTGCAGTATAAGTCCATTGGTACTGCTATATTACAAAGTTCACTGATTCTGCAGTATAAGTCCACTGGTACTGCTATATTACAAAGTTCACTGATTCAGCAGTATAAGTCCAGTGGTACTGCAATATTACAAAGTTCACTGATTCTGCAGTATAAGTCCATTGGTACTGCTATATTACAAAGTTCACTGATTCAGCAGTATAAGTCCAGTGGTACTGCAATATTACAAAGTTCACTGATTCAGCAGTATAAGTCCAGTGGTACTGCAATATTACAAAGTTCACTGATTCAGCAGTATAAGTCCAGTGGTACTGCAATATTACAAAGTTCACTGATTCAGCAGTATAAGTCCAGTGGTACTGCTATGTTACTGGCAGGAAAAAAAAGGCAGTTTGGAAGCCCCTGTACAAACTGGCTCTATTTTACCTGAGTTGTCCCCCCTCCAGTGTGTTCTCGGAAAGAGTTTTTAGTGCAGCGGGGAACCTGGTCAGTGAGCGGCGAAGGAGGTTGCTTCCTCAGAACGTTGAAAAAATGATGTTCATAAAAATGAATTAACAATTCCTCAATCAAGTACAGCACTGCCCTCCAGATAGTACAGAGGGACCTGTGGTTGTGGAGTCCAGCGGGGACGAATTGATAATGTGTGAGGAGGAGGAAGTACACACTGTAGGGGGAGAGGAATCAGAGGTTGAGGATGAGGACGACATCTTGCCTCAGTAGAGCCTGTTTAGTTTGTACAGGGAGAGATGAATAGCTTTTTTGGTGTGGGGGCCCAAACAAACCAATCATTTCAGCCACAGTTGTTTGGTAGGCCCTGTCGCTGAAATGATTGGTTTGTTAAAGTGTGCATGTCCTATTTCAACAACATAAGGGTGGGTGGGAGGGCCCAAGGACAATTCCATCTTGCAACTCTTTTTTTGCCATTATGTGACCATTCAACAGTCGTTTGCCATGAGCACAAAGTAAAACAAAATAAAAACAAATTCAACAAATTAAACCAAAAGTAAAATGCCCTGTCATAATCAAAAATAAGAGGTATTGACGTGCTTGAACTACTGTAGTGTTTATAAGTTATAAACACCACACTTGAAAGCTTGAGCCTTTAAATGAAAAAGTCACTCTTCATTGCACGAATATTTGCAACAGGGACAGTTTTTTTGTTAACAAAGTCAACAAATAACACTTCGACCCTGTCTGTCTTTCACATACTTGATGTGATCTCAATGATGAATGCTCTGTACCATGGTCGTCTAAAACAAGAGTTATTGACGTGCTATAACTACTGTAGTTTTTATAAATTATAAACATTACACTTGAAAGTTGGAGGAGGTATTGTGGCCCCGGTACCAAATTGGGTACCGGGGCCACTCAACTATGCAGTCCAGATAGAGGCGTATCAGATATTAAACAACGTTGACTGTTGCTGCCAAATCATAAATTAATGAAAATGACCTGTCATCATCAAAAACAAGAGGTATTGACACGCTCGAACTACACCCTGTATATGCTGCAGAGGATGTAGGAGCAGGCAGCTGTGCAGTGGAATTCAGACCATTTGAAGGCGGAGGTATTTTGGCCCCGGTACCAAAATGTGTACCGGGACCACTGCACTATGCAGTCCAGAAAGCTACCTCGGTAAAACGTTTTGGACTAAAAAAAATATTGTGAGGTGTGAGGTGTTCAGAATAAACTGGGAATTAGTGGAAATGATTGTTATTGAATATTATTGAGGTTAATAATAGCGTAGGAGTGAAAATAAACCCCAAAAAATTGATTTTAACACTTTTTATGTTTTATTCAAAATAAATCCGAATCCAAAACCTTAAATCCGAACCAAAACCTTTCGTCAGGTGTTTTGCAAAACAAATCCGAACCCAAAACCTCAAGCAAATCCGAATACAAAACACGAGACACCAAAAGTGGCCGGTGCACATCCCTACTACAAATATCTCACTGGCAACTGTAGCAAAACTCATTCCAGAATTAAACCTAAATCGTTGGATTGAGAATGGGGCTAAATCTTGGTCAGATTTACTTGAGGGGCAGAGACTTTTGTCTTTCTCGCAAATACAGGATAAGTTTCACCTCCCTGCCCAGGAATTCTATAAATACTAGCAGATTAGACATTGGTCTTCTACCCTTTACTACAACATTTCCCACCACAATTCCCTCTCCATGCCAGATATGTGTTTTGTCACATCTTGATAGCTGCTAGGGCAACGCTGGCTCAAAACTGGAAAACCCCCGACCTGCCCACACTAAACAAAGTGATAGTTAAAGTTCAGTTTAGCTTCGAAATGGAGACGTGGGGGATGCCATATTCTTCATCCCCCTCATCACCCTTAATAAAGTGGTTTTCCTGGCATGTATATACTACAGAAGGGGAGGGGGCAATTAGAGCTCGAGCCGATTCGTTGCTACCCCTTTCACAGTTCACCTTGAATGAACCCTTGCCTGAATCTACATAGTCTCTTATAATGAGAATATCCCATTGGGAGTGTGTCCTCCGTGATGTTACTAGTCTTTTCTTTACTATATTACTGACCTACTGACTCGATAGTCCATATTGTACTAAGTACCGTAATTTTAAATTTTGATGTGATGTAATGTGCCTACCCTACTATGTACCCCCCCTTCCCTTCTCTCTTTTCTGGTCCTCCCCTTCCCGTACCCTTTATTTTGTTTTCTGTATCCCTTAACCTTGAAATAAAAAATAAAAAATACTATTGAAGTTAAAAAAATCTATTTTCTGGCTGCTGAAATTCTAATATACCAGCACTATATATTTCTGAATTTGCACTACAAGTGTTTGGGGTGTCACATATTCCCCTCTTCTAAAAAAGCTATTTTCTGGCTGCTGAAATTCTAATATACCAGCACTATAAATTTCTAAATTTGCTCTACAAGTGTTTGTGGTGTCACATATTCCCCCCTTCTAAAGAAGCTATTTTCTGGCTGCTGAAATTCTAATATACCAGCACTATATATTTCTGAATTTGCTCTACAAGTGTTTGGGGTGTGACATATTCCTCTCTTCTTAAAAAGCTATTTTCTGGCTGCTGAAATTCTAAAATACCAGCACTATATATTTCTGAATTTGCACTACAAGGGCCTGATTCATTAAGGATCTTAACTTAAGACACTTCTTATTTAAGTCTCCTGGACAAAACCATGTTACAATGCAAGGGGTGCAAATTAGTATTCTGTTTTTCACATAAGTTAAATACTGACTGTTTTTTCATGTAGCACACAAATATCAACTTTAAATTTCAGTGTACAAATATGCTATCAAGTATTTGTACCAAGTAAAGAAGGGCCCTTTCAGCATTTCTGCTGCTGTGTGCCTGAAAAGCCCGAGTGTAGCCGGTGATACACAAATTGAGGATGCCACTTTGGAATTGGAAGAGGATATTTGTGTAGCCGACGAGGGCGCTAATGAGGATGTTGATGAGGATGAGGTTGTTTGTGTAAGTCCTGCACCAGTGGAAGCAGTTCTGGCACGTAACAAGAAGAAGGCCATTGTCATGCCTGGGCATAAGACCAAAAAAGCCACTTCTTATGTGTGGAATTATTTCTACCCAAATCCTGACAACAGTTGTGTAGCCATTTGTAGTGTATGTCAAGCCACAGTCAGTCGAGGGAGGGACCTTAACCATCTTGGAACCTCATCCATGTTACGCCATTTGACAAGAGTTCATGGCAAGGTGTTGGGAAAAGCTGAAAGTTATGGCAAAAAAATAACAACAAGCACTCCATCATCAGCTAGGACCCTTCTGTCACCTACATCCCGACGGCTGCAATCTACACCCACAACACCGTCCTCATCAATATCCTCAGTAATGATCGGAGTTAGCCCTGCATCCCACTTGGTAAGGCTCGATGACTCCTACACTATAATTGATTCCTCCAAAGAATGTTTGAGCGGTAGTCCCACTGCTGCTGCTGTTGGGTGAATTTTCCTCCCATAAGAATCCCAAGAAGAAGACCACTAGTACTTTACAATAATTAACTGTAAAACAATGTTTTGCTAGAGGAAGCAAATATGACAGCAGTCACCCAGTTGCAAAGCGGATCACAGACGCCATGGCGACTATGCTATTGTTAGATCTGCGTCCAATATCCACTATAAACGCAGCTAGTTTTTCACAGTTAATTGATGTTCTGTGTCCCCGTTACAAAATTCCATTGCGACACCATTTTTTGCGACAAACTATTCCGCAACTATACCAAAACGTTCGTAAAAATGTACTAATTGTGCTCAAAAATGCCATTCTAACAACTGTACACTTAACCATAGATATGTGAACAAGTGGAAGTGGCCAAACCAAATATTATATGACTGACAGCCCACTGGGTTGGTCTTTCGCCTTCACAAGCAGGAACAGCAGCAGTATGTATACCACTACGTAACATTTCTCACAGGCAGGCTACTCTTTGTATCACCGGCTTCACTAACAGGCATGCAGCTGATAATTTGTTACCAAAACTAAGGGATGTCATTGATACATGGCTTATACCACTTGGACTCTCCCCAGGATGTTATTTCTGATAATGCCAACAATATTGTGTGAGCATTACAGCTGGGTGAATTCCATCACATTCCCTGTTTTGCTCACACAATAAACTTGGTGGTGCAGAGCTTCTTGAAAAATAACCGTGAGGTGCAGGCGATGCTTTCGGTGGCCCGTAAAATTTCGGGACATTTCCGGCATTCTGCCACAGCATGTAGGAGATTGCAGCAGCTCCAAGAACAATTTAACTTGCACTGCCACCAACTTAAGCAAGAGGTGTTAGCAAGGTGGAATTTCACCCTGTACATGCTTCAGAGGATGGAGGAACAGCGCAAAGCCATACAAGCATATTGCACAAGCCATGACATTGTGAAAGGAGGGGGGGTGTATTTCAGTCTTGCACAGTGGAGAATCCTTTCTGTGCAAGGTGCTAAAACCAGTTGAGGTTGTGACATGTGAAGTGAGTTCAGACTCTGCTAGCTTGAGCCAAGTCATTCCCTTAATTCGACTTTTGGAAAAGCAGCTTGACAAACTAAAGGAGGAGATGAAAGAAAGCAATTCCGCAAAGTATGTTGGCCTTGTAGATGAAGTACTTAATTCGCTTCGCAATGATCCAAGAGTTATTAAAATCTTGAAGTTGGATCACTATGTTTTGGCAACTGTGCTTGATCCGAGGCTTAAGACCTACCTCGATTCTATGCTTCCAAATGACCGAGATCTGAACAGTTGCAAGGAGCTATTGGTCAGCAAGTTGTCCGCTGAACTGGGCCTTGGTTTGACGACGTCTCCTCCTTCAGTTCCTCAGGCAGCTGCTGCTCGGAAAAAATTGCACTTTCTAAAGAGAAGCAGGAATGACGCACGTGGCAGACCACAACAGTTTGACATCTGGGCTGGTTTGAAAGATTTTAGCAAAAAAAGTGTGACCTCGGCCATAGCTCCATCCAATCTTACTATTAACATGCAAAGGATGGTGGAGGATTATTTTCAAGAGTTAATTGATATTGAAATGTCAGACAGTCCCTTTCCATACTGGGAGGAAAAACAAGCCATTTGGAAACCCATGTACAAACTTGCTTTGCAATACCTAAGCTGCCCACCCTACAGTGTGTACTCAGAAAGAGTTTTCACCGCAGACGGGAACCTTGTCAGTGATCGACGTAGGAGGTTGCTTCCTAAAAATGTGGAAAGGATGATGTTCATCAAAATGAACTACATCTTCCACGAGGAAGGCCTTTACCGCAAAATACATCCAAGTACTGACACTTCTCTAATGGCGGATTCCAGCAGAGATGATTTAATAGCCTGTGATGATGATGTACACACTGATGAGGGTGAGGATGATGCTGAAGATGATGACAACAACATGTTTTTGAAACTTTCACTATAAGTGTAGGGTGTAATCTACCCCCAAAGAGAAAAGGGGCTTGGGGCATTTCTATTTATCGTACTGTCTTTGCAGGCTGCTTTTTTTTCTATTTCACTATTAGTGTATGTGAATAATATACACCCAAACACAAAAGCTGCTTTGGGCATTTATGTTTATCGTATAGTCTTTGCACGCTGCTTTTTTTCTATTTCACTATTAGTGTATGTGAATAATATACACCCAAACACAAAAGCTGCTTTGGGCATTTCTATTTATAGTACAGTCTTTGCAGGCTGCTTTTTTTTTAAACTTTCACTATTAGTGTATGTGAATAATATACACCCAAACACAAAAGCTGCTTTGGGCATTTCTATTTATCGTACAGTCTTTGCAGACTGCTTTTTTTTTAACTTTCACTATAAGTGTAGGGTGTAATATACAGTTAGACACCCAACTGCCTTTTTACTTTGAATTTCAATAGCTCTTTTTAGTACGTTGTCTGGCACCCTGGATTGGTGTGTGTCTGATAAAAGCACACATCCCGGGGGGGTCAGTGCTCGTTGACATTTATTAGCTGTAGAATTAAGGACGGCCTAGCAGGCATTAAACTGTATTTTTCTGAATTTGCACTAATAAGTGTAGGGTGTAATATACACCCAACTGACTTTTTAATTTGGATTTCAATAGCTCTTTTTAATACGTTGTCTGGCACCCTGGATTGGTGTGTGTCTGATAAAATCACACATCCCGGGTGGTCAGCGCTCGTTGACATTTATTAGCTGTAGAATTACCTCACTTATCCAAGAAACAGGTGGAGCACTCGTTGCCATATATTAGCTGTAGAATTACCTCACTTATCCAAGAAACACGTGAAGCGCTCATTGCAATGTGTCCTAGATGTGGTAGGAACTGCCGAGTGTTTGAGTCATTGCTCTGTCGCTTACCATCCAGCCAGATCGCTGCAGTATTTGGCTGAAAGTGTATGAAAAGCATATTGTGACCTGTAAGATGGTCAAAATTGAATGGAAATGACTGCAAATTAGTGTTAGTGAGGTTAATAATAATGTAGGCACAAAATAATACCTAAATTATGTTATTTTAGCCCAAAAATTGAATTTTGAAAAAAATAGCAAAACAAACAAAACCAAAACCAACAAACAAAACCAAAACCAACACACGCAAGGGCCGTTTTGGCAAAACCAAAACCAAAACCCGAAGGAAATCCAGATCCAAAACCAAAGCACGGGGGTCAGTGAGCATCTCTAGTAGTATCATTCATGGGGTTAATAATCACAGTGTGCTGAAACATTTTGCAAAATTTCATAATTCTAATCCAGATACTCTCTAGTTAAAGCAATTGATTTGGTATCTTTGGATGTGAGAGGAGGGGATAGATTGTTGAAATTGTCTCAGAGGGAAACATTCTGGATTTTTACATTGAACACATTCACATCCAAGGGATTTAATGAAGGATGTGAGATCACTTCCTTTATTTCATTGCTGATACAATTTATTTCTTCTATTCTGTCCATTATTACATTATCACAAAATTTTACATATATAATTTCTTCATTGTCATGTTAACTTGCATGGCAATCAGTGGGTTGTTTCATTATATAGTTCATTGTATGCTTAATTTAGCTCCTAATACTGGTAGAGCTGTTATCTTTTAGAATCTATTTGCACTGCACAGGTTTATGTTTTAAATTACACCATACTGTCACGAGCCGCCGCGGCTCGCTTCCTGCCTGCCCCAGCGTCCCGGCCGTCACCATGACGACTGGGACGTCACTTCCCTTTCCTACCCGGCCGTCGCCAAGGCAACGGCCGGACGCCTGTCACATAGCGCTGCGTCCCGGCGGTGTTAGAAGCCGGGCGCAGGCGCAAAAAAGAACACAGCCTGTGGGCTAATTAAGGGGCCTGGATGTCACAGGCATTAGCCTGCATCTGTATGTATCAATCAGGGACTAGCCCTGATTGGTCTGGTGCTAGACTGCTCATTAGTCTGCAGGGGTGTATGTTAGTTAGGATTGGGCCAGCTGTGTATTTAGGGCAATGAGGTCTGCTGCCTCATTGCCGGTTATAGCTTCTGTGCTCCAGTCTGCTGACCTGCTTGTTCCTGTTCTAGTCTTCTGAGACCGCTACTGATTTCCCGTGTATGACCCTTGGGTTTTGAATTGGACTTCGCTTGTGTATCCTGTGACCCTGATCTCTGGCCTGTTTACCGTTCCTGCTATCCGCCTGTGACCCCTGACCTCAGCTTGTTTACTGATACTGTTGTCTGCTGCCGGCCCTTGACCTCTGCGTGGACCTTACTCCGCTTGCCTGGGTTCTCCCCAGCCGGTACACACTTCACGACCCTCTGTCAGTCTGCGGCCCAATCTGTCCCCACCATCAGGGGCTCCAGTGAACACCTGACTGGCAGAGTAGATTCCGGGTTGTGTTGTGCCCGTCCTAACACATACTTGCCCACTTTCTTCAGCTCCCTTCCGGGAGCCAGCCAGTGGAGGGGGGCGTGAGGGGGGGCGGCCAAAATGGTGTCATTTTGGCCCCGCCCCCTGTGACGGCATGACGCAAACTGTCATTTGACAGCGGGGGCGGGGCCAAACGCCGCGATTCACAGTTTGGGATCTAATTCTGCCCACTTCACTAGGAAGTGGGGCACTTCCTAGTGAAGTGGGCAGAATTCGGGAGATTGCCACACTCGCCCGGGAGACTCTCACAAAATGCGGGAGTCTCCCGGACATTCCAGGAGAGTTGGCAAGTATGAATTACACTAGTAAAGTTGGAGTTGTAGATGCTTGTGGGAACAAAGGCGTTTTGTCTGTAGATAGTCAGACTTCTTCAGGGATCCCTGAAGACCTTTCACCCCTACAGCTACACCCCTACACAGCACTCCCCTGCCAAGAAACAGGCAGAATCAGAGAATGCATTCGACTGCATTTCACTGCGGTCATCTTGGATCCAAAAAACCCCCACAGAGCCTGCAGGTGCTACAGTGTGTCACTACAGCAAACAAACTGCTCTTGTAAGAGTAAAACAAGCATAAACATTCTACCCTTGTTAGGGAATACGGCTTTAAACACATTGGAGCTTATCACTATAAATGAGCAAGCTATAGCATTTATGCAGCTATAATGAGCAAACTACAACATCTATGTAGCTATAACATCTAATGTGCTATAACACTCTTCCTGTCTCAAGCTATATCTTGCCCAGAGCATACGCTTTCTTCTCTCTGAGCTGTCTTACAATCTATACCTGTCACCTACCTACCCAGGCCCGGCGCTCCCATTAGGCAACCTTAGGCCTAGGGCGCCGGGACCTGCAGGGCGCCGCTGACTAGATTTTCTTATCGGTGTGGGACATAAGTGCAGCGGCGGAGGAGCACCTGCTGCTCTTTTGTAGTGGCCGAGAGGACGGCTGCGGTCACTAAAAACCAGCAGCAGGCGCTCCTCCGCCGCTGCACTTATGTCCCACACCGCTGACTAGATAAGAAAATCTAGTCAGCGGTTTTGTAGTGGCCCTTCTTCTGAAAATGGATGCGCCCGGGCTTCCCGATGCAGTCACATGATCACTGATGTCAGTGATCGTGTTACCTTCCCATTAATAGTTTCACACTGTCTGTCACTGACAGTGTGATTAAAGTTATTTACCGACACCTCCCTCCCCTCCCAGCATGCACAGCTGTGCTTGACCCTCCTCCTTTGATGTGAGAAGCTGAGGAGCGGTGGGCAGCCATTGAAGAGGTCCCCTGCACTTGCTGACCAGCCTTCAGGAATAAGAAAAAGTGAGTATCTCCATTTTTATTTTTTATTATAATTTTTTTTGTATTATTTTTTTCTTTTGTATTATAATTATTTTTACATAAGATCTGGTTTAAAATGTATTTATTGTTAATAAAAGCGGGCCAATCGTAGAAAATGATCTCGGCACAACATGCGAAAACCGGAGCAATAACTTTATTTTAACCAGATGGGAATGAAGGAGGATAGCTATTAACTTATGATACAAAGTTCCATCGGATACTGGGACTAGCGGCTTTTGGATAATATCTACACAGGCATTTATCAGCAGTGATTTGTAGGAGGTATTATAGAGGCTGTGGCCACAGCAGGACAGAGTCTTCTCCATCCCCAATTACCATTCAGGATACACGGATTATTGGATTTAGCCGGGAAGCCAGAGGAGGTTTCCCAGCCTCAAGACACTGGTGCACAATTCCGGATAATACAGACGATTACGGTCAGTTTAAGAACTTATGAGGTGACTTCATTTGGATATATAGGGTACGAGCAGACACCATTGTTAGTTATATACCTGCATTATTACTATTATACATGTCTGTATTTATTTTGGTTGTTACACTCACTTTTGATATATTCTAATATCGGCAGATTACAGTTAGATGATAGAACGCAATAATTGGCTCATGTTAATGTTGTATAGACCTGCGGTATGCAGGTAATGTTCCACTCATTTCATTTGATCAGATAATCGAGGTTTGTGGTGCATGCCTGCACATAGTTATTGATGATTTCTTTATTTGTTTATTTTTAGACCAAGAGGTCAAAATCAGTACCCATCCGGTTAAAATCAAGCCATTGCTCCGGTTTTCGTTTTTTGTGCCGAGATCATTTCTATGATTGACCCGCTTTTAATAACAATAAGTACATTTTAAACCAGATCTTATGTATTGGAAATAGTATTTGTGAGTTATCACAGTTATCGACATTATTTAACCCTATAGCTGTGCGCTGGGAATTATTTGTTTGGATTGTTGATTATCTAGAGAGATGGGTTGCTCTAGGTTCCAAGCAGCACGCAAAACTTATTTCTGGGTAGTGCACTAAATCATCATGATCATCATCATCATTTATTTATATAGCGCCAACATATTCCGTAGCGCTTTACAATTGGGGACAAACATAGTAAACTAATAAACAAACTGGGTAAAACAGACAAAGAGGTGAGAAGGCCCTGCTCGCAAGCTTACAATCTATGGGACAATGGGAGTTTGACACATGAGGTTAAGTCTACATTTTTCATTTCGGCCCAGCCAGACTGCAAAGGTAAAAGTGACTCATAAGCTAATTGATCCCCTCACACAACAATGTTGGTCAGGGGGTAGTTGTCTTGTGTGAAATTGTGTAACAGGTGGTAATAGGGTAATGTGAGGTTAAGAGGGTGGTTGAGGAATATTATAAGCTTGTCTGAAGAGGTGGGTTTTCAGAGAACGCTTGAAAGTTTGTAGACCAGAGGAGAGTCTTATTGTGTGAAGGAGAGAATTCCATAGAATGGGTGCAGCCCGAAAAAAAGTCCTGTAATCGGGAATGGGAGGATGTAATGAGGGTGGATGAGAGACGCAGATCTTGTGCAGAACGGAGTTGGCGAGTTGGGAGATATTTTGAGACAAGAGAGAAAATGTATGTTGGTGCAGCTTTGTTGATGGCCTTGTAGGTTAGTAAAAGTATTTTATATTGGATCTAAATCCTTTTTTGACACCCCTTCTCTCCCTCTAACCCTCTCCCCCCCTTTTTTTTTTTATCTCTCCAAAGGACAAGACAGACACATGTACATACTACAAGGCCAACTGATACACTTTATTTCACCTATCCTCAACACTGTGCCCACCTGGATACACTCAATACAGCTACTACAACCAACACACCAAGGCGATACACACCATATAGGTAAGCCATAACACTTCTTTTCGTTTCTATACAGACTCGATAGCAAACGACCTCCACTTTGTGTCACGGTACCTCGCATTGTTACCAAACAAAATGACCGGGAACCACTTTACTCCACCATAGGCAGCACTACAGGTAACACAACCACAACAAGGCAGACAGTCCTAAACCTCAATTTGTAATTAATATACAACGAGTCAGTGTTGAAGGAAATTCTTGGCATTTTGTTGGATGTCAAATGGCAGTACACCATCTACAATTGTAATTTGAAGCCTTGGTGAAGGATCCCCTACTTCATACTGACAGTTCACACCAAGGTCTACATTTACACTACCTATCAGCCTGGTAGTCCAGTATAAACTAGAGATGCTTGGGCCTAAAACCAAGCCCATCTGAACATTGCAGATCCGAGTACTTTCTCTGTAATTTCTCACGCCCTCAGAACTGAAAACGAGGCAAAACGGCATTGTTGTGTCGTCGGATCTTGCGAGTTTTGGATTCTATAAGTACCACATTCCATGGAGATCCGGGACCATTTCACAGAGAGACAGAGAATGGGTAGCAGGGTTCTTGGCAGTCTCCAGTGCAGTTGGGCAGCGTGATTAATGAAAGAGAAAGAGGAGGGCTGGCAGTGTTCTTAAAAGTCTCCAGTGACCTTGTACTTTGTTATAGCTCACACAGAAACAGGAGAGGTGGCAGTGTTCAGCGCTGAAACAGAAATAATAGGACTGGCAGTGTTCTTTAAAGTCTCCAGTGACATTGTACTGTGCCATAGCTCACTCAGAAACAGGAGAGGTGGCAGTGTTCTTGCCAGTCTACAGTGTACGTGCCATTGCTCATTGTCAGTGCTGAAACAGAAATAATAGGGCTAGCAATGATCTTAAAAGTCTACATTCACATTGCTCTGTGCCATTGCTCATAGAGAAACAGGAGTGGTATCAGTGTTCTTGTCACTCTCCAATCTCCAGTCACATTGTTCTTGTCACTCTCCAGTCTCAGTGCCATTGGTCACACAGAAACAGGGGTAGCAGTGTTGTCATCACTCTCCAGTCTCCAGTCACATTGTTCTTGTCACTTTCCAGTCGCCAGTCAAATTACTCTGTGCCATCGATATGGATTCACATCAGTCCACAGAAGACCAGCACCAAGCAGCTGCTGGCACCAGTCATCATGGTGATACTAATCCCTCTACGTTACCTGCTAAAGTCTGTGTTCAAGTGCATAGTGGTTTTAAGTCAGGGAAACCAAAATGTAAAAAAAAAAGCTTTTACCTTTTTAAAGAAAAAAACACCTCTCTAATAAAGGTGAAAGTTTACTGTAGAAAAAAAAATTGCCAAAATGCCATTCTACCCAAAATATTGACAAGCATACGAGTATCAGCTAGCTCCCTTCTCTCAGCTAGATCCCAGCACCTGCAATCTACACTGTCATCCTCATCAGTGTGTACATCATCCTCATACAGTACTAATTTATCCTCGCTGGAATCCACCATTACAGACGTCTCTGTACTTTGATGTAATTGCCGGAAATGTCCTTCCTTGTGGAATCTGTAGTTCATTTTATGACAAAGCTGTCACGATTTTTGGGCAATTCTTTTAGACCACACCAAATGTCAAAATGTTGTGCTGACTTGTCTGCATCACCACTGGGTGTCTTGAGAAAGTTTTTTTGTAGCAGCAGTTGCCAAAGAAACTGAAGGAGGAGACATCGTCGTGTCATGTACCACTTGAGCTGTCAGCTTGCTGACCAGGAGCTCATTGCATCTCTTGAGATGTGGGTCAGTTGGAAACAAAGAGAAGACATAGCTCTTAAACCTAGGAGCATGCACATTTGCCAAAATGTAGTGATCCCATTTCAAGGTGTTGATAACTCTCGGATCCTGGCGAAGTGAATGAAGTACTTGATCTACAAGTCCTACATAGTTAGCGGAATTGCTTTGTTTCATCACGTACTTCAAATTCTCTAGCTGCTTTTCCAAAAGGTTAATTAAGGGAATCACTCGACTCAAGCTAACAAGTTTATCTATCCCTACCGAATCTCCGAAATGATCAATCCAGCAGCTTTCAGATTAGAACTTCCATCCTCACTACGGATTCCCAATGTGTTTCAAGTCTCTCTGCTGAAACCGGTGGTACAAAATGAATTTTCAAACATCACAGCTTCACAACCTCCAGCTACTTCTCAAGATCAAACTGAGTATGAGATCATACAACTATTGGACTCTCGTAGATCCAGAGGTTCACTGCAATTTCTAGTCGATTGTAGAGGCTATGGGCCTGAGGAACGTTCCTGGGTTAAAGCTTCAGACATTCATGCCCCTCGCTTGCTCAAACAGTTTTGGAAAAGATTCCCTAAAAAATTATCGTAGGTGTCCGGAGTCCACCCTTTAGGAGGGGGGTACTGTAACAATCCTGTCCAGGTTTGCTACTTTCCCTGTCTGCTTTGTTCTCCTGTGGATCACATGACTCACCTTCAGGGCGGGCCAATGAAATCTGCTCTATTTAAACTCAGCACTGAGTCCTGTAACCGGGAATGGGAGGATGTAATGAGGGTGGATGAGAGACGCAGATCTTGTGCAGAACGGAGTTGGCGAGTTGGGAGATATTTTGAGACAAGAGAGAAGATGTATGTTGGTGCAGCTTTGTTGATGGCCTTGTAGGTTAGTAAAAGTATTTTATATTGGATCTAAATCCTTTTTTGACACCCCTTCTCTCCCTCTAACCCTCTCCCCCCCTTTTTTTTTTATCTCTCCAAAGGACAAGACAGACACATGTACATACTACAAGGCCAACTGATACACTTTATTTCACCTATCCTCAACACTGTGCCCACCTGGATACACTCAATACAGCTACTACAACCAACACACCAAGGCGATACACACCATATAGGTAAGCCATATGTCACTCACCGGACTGTGAGTGCTTCTTCCCGTACATTTAGGAACCGTGGCCGTCCTCCATCCTGAGGGTCTGCGCATGCGCAGCCCTTTCAAACCCTTCAGTACCTGTCCCTTTAACTTAATTGGCAGATCAGGCAACACTCCCTATATTAAGCACCTGTGGTCAATACCACGTTGCCTGATCTTGGAGTCTCATTCCCCATGAGCCTCTGAAGGTGTTCCTGTGTTTCCTCGTGTATTCAGCGCTGCTGATTCCTGTGGTTTCCAAACCACTTCTACCCCTGTGGTTTCCAGACCACTTCTACTCCTGTGGTTTCCACACCACTTCAACCCTCCTGTGTATCATCGTGACTGTTAGCTGATTCCTATCCGCTGCCTCCGTGCACTACAGTCTTCAAGCCACTTCAACTCTGCTATGTATCATCGTGACTGTTGCTGATTCCTATCCGCTGCCTCCGTGCACTACAGTCTTAAATCTACTTCAACTCGCCGGTGTTTCATCGTGACTGTTTGGCTGATTCCTATCCGCTGCCTCCGTGCGCTTCAGTCTTCAGCTCATCTCATCTCTCCCGTGTTTCCTCGAGACTGCTACAACTGATTCCTATCCGCTACTCTCCGTGCTCAACAGTTCCAGCTCAGCTCTGCTCTCCCGTGTTTCATCGTTGCTGCACCTGCTGGTTGCTATCCGCTACCTCCGTGTATCTGCAGAGTCCTGCTGCTGCTACTCCTCAGTTCTACTCGTCCTACAACAGCTGATCCGCTCTCCGTGCTTCTCCGTGTTCCCGCTGGTCTCTACTCGCCAGTCTGCATCGGATCTGCGCCTCACTACTTTCATCTCATCTAGACCATCGCTACTCTTCAGGGTCCTCCAGGAGTCCAGTTCTACATACTACTGCTTCCTGAGTATTTGTTCCCCTGCTGGTCTATCTACCTGTGCGCTGCACCTACTTGATTACCGCTTCACCCCTCCAGGGACTTCGCATCCTGCCGGCCTCCAGCCGTTCAGGTATCTCTGCACTCCTGTCTGACTGCCTGCTTCTGAACCACGGTATGCATACTTCTCATTGACTGTGCTGGTGTATTGCATATCTTGCTGGACTGCGTTTGTTCTCCTCTGGAGTTTGCTATCCGCTGAGACTATTGCCATCATTGACTGTGTTATCTTGTGCCGGATTACCTCAAGTGACTTTCTATTATTGCAGTGCTGTTCAGTCATTAATATATTGTGCATGTTATTGTGGATCAAGTTTAAGGTGCCCGTGTATCCCCTGTATTGCAGTCTCTCCCCGTGCTCCTCCTCACATATATATTCAGTGGTACAACTTGCTAGAGGCAGACCACTGATCCCTGTTTCCCGTGTCACCTGTTCCAGTATCCTCTCACATAGCAGTGGTACAACTTGCTAACGCAGACCACTGACTCCCCGGATACCTCCACCTGGATTCCATTCCTTCACTCAGACAGCGGTACAACTTGCTATCCGCAGACCGCTGACTCTCATCACCTCCTCGTTTCTGTTGGACATTCCTCCTCACTATAGCAGTGGTACAACTTGCTACCGCAGACCACTGACTACCTTCACGTGTCCTTTGTCCATACAGTTCCTCGTGTATTACTACATCCATATTACCAGTGCTGCTAGTCATAGACTTTCCTGAGCATCTCCATCATCTGCTATTTCCTGTTCCGTGATCACCCTGCTACCAGAGTACCATATTACCATCTATACTGCTCTAATAAGCCTATCACCTGGTGATCCCTGGGTAAAGACTCCTAGTGCCCGTGACACCATAACACTTCTTTTCGTTTCTATACAGACTCGATAGCAAACGACCTCCACTTTGTGTCACGGTACCTCGCATTGTTACCAAACAAAATGACCGGGAACCACTTTACTCCACCATAGGCAGCACTACAGGTAACACAACCACAACAAGGCAGACAGTCCTAAACCTCAATTTGTAATTAATATACAACGAGTCAGTGTTGAAGGAAATTCTTGGCGTTTTGTTGGATGTCAAATGGCAGTACACCATCTACAATTGTAATTTGAAGCCTTGGTGAAGGATCCCCTACTTCATACTGACAGTTCACACCAAGGTCTGCATTTACACTACCTATCAGCCTGGTAGTCCAGTATAAACTAGAGATGCTTGGGCCTAAAACCGAGCCCATCTGAACATTGCAGATCCGAGTACTTTCTCTGCAATTTCTCACGCCCTCAGAACTGAAAACGAGGCAAAACGGCATTGTTGTGTCGTCGGATCTTGCGAGTTTTGGATTCTATAAGTACCACATTCCATGGAGATCCGGGACCATTTCACAGAGAGACAGAGAATGGGTAGCAGGGTTCTTGGCAGTCTCCAGTGCAGTTGGGCAGCATGATTAATGAAAGAGAAAGAGGAGGGCTGGCAGTGTTCTTAAAAGTCTCCAGTGACCTTGTACTTTGTTATAGCTCACACAGAAACAGGAGAGGTGGCAGTGTTCAGCGCTGAAACAGAAATAATAGGACTGGCAGTGTTCTTTTAAGTCTCCAGTGACATTGTACTGTGCCATAGCTCACTCAGAAACAGGAGAGGTGGCAGTGTTCTTGCCAGTCTACAGTGTACGTGCCATTGCTCATTGTCAGTGCTGAAACAGAAATAATAGGGCTAGCAATGATCTTAAAAGTCTACATTCACATTGCTCTGTGCCATTGCTCATAGAGAAACAGGAGTGGTATCAGTGTTCTTGTCACTCTCCAATCTCCAGTCACACTGTTCTTGTCACTCTCCAGTCTCAGTGCCATTGGTCACACAGAAACAGGGGTAGCAGTGTTGTCATCACTCTCCAGTCTCCAGTCACATTGTTCTTGTCACTTTCCAGTCGCCAGTCAAATTACTCTGTGCCATCGATATGGATTCACATCAGTCCACAGAAGACCAGCACCAAGCAGCTGCTGGCACCAGTCATCATGGTGATACTAATCCCTCTACGTTACCTGCTAAAGTCTGTGTTCAAGTGCATAGTGGTTTTAAGTCAGGGAAACCAAAATGTAAAAAAAAAAGCTTTTACCTTTTTAAAGAAAAAAACACCTCTCTAATAAAGGTGAAAGTTTACTGTAGAAAAAAAAATTGCCAAAATGCCATTCTACCCAAAATATTGACAAGCATACGAGTATCAGCTAGCTCCCTTCTCTCAGCTAGATCCCAGCACCTGCAATCTACACTGTCATCCTCATCAGTGTGTACATCATCCTCATACAGTACTAATTTATCCTCGCTGGAATCCACCATTACAGACGTCTCTGTACTTTGATGTAATTGCCGGAAATGTCCTTCCTTGTGGAATCTGTAGTTCATTTTATGACAAAGCTGTCACGATTTTTGGGCAATTCTTTTAGACCACACCAAATGTCAAAATGTTGTGCTGACTTGTCTGCATCACCACTGGGTGTCTTGAGAAAGTTTTTTTGTAGCAGCAGTTGCCAAAGAAACTGAAGGAGGAGACATCGTCGTGTCATGTACCACTTGAGCTGTCAGCTTGCTGACCAGGAGCTCATTGCATCTCTTGAGATGTGGGTCAGTTGGAAACAAAGAGAAGACATAGCTCTTAAACCTAGGAGCATGCACATTTGCCAAAATGTAGTGATCCAATTTCAAGGTGTTGATAACTCTCGGATCCTGGCGAAGTGAATGAAGTACTTGATCTACAAGTCCTACATAGTTAGCGGAATTGCTTTGTTTCATCACGTACTTCAAATTCTCTAGCTGCTTTTCCAAAAGGTTAATTAAGGGAATCACTTGACTCAAGCTAACAAGTTTATCTATCCCTACCGAATCTCCGAAATGATCAATCCAGCAGCTTTCAGATTAGAACTTCCATCCTCACTACGGATTCCCAATGTGTTTCAAGTCTCTCTGCTGAAACCGGTGGTACAAAATGAATTTTCAAACATCACAGCTTCTCCACCTCCGGCTACTTCTCAAGATCAAACTGAGTATGAGATCATACAACTATTGGACTCTCGTAGATCCAGAGGTTCACTGCAATTTCTAGTCGATTGTAGAGGCTATGGGCCTGAGGAACGTTCCTGGGTTAAAGCTTCAGACATTCATGCCCCTCGCTTACTCAAACAGTTTTGGAAAAGATTCCCTAAAAAATTATCGTAGGTGTCCGGAGTCCACCCTTTAGGACCAGGTTTGCTACTTTCCCTGTCTGCTTTGTTCTCCTGTGGATCACATGACTCACCTTCAGGGCGGGCCAATGAAATCTGCTCTATTTAAACTCAGCACTGACACCTGCTCACTGTAAGTGCAACTTGTTTGCTAGCCTGACTCCATGGACTCCTGTGTATTCTCTGATCCTTGTGTATTCCTGAACTCTCCTGTTGAATTCCTTGTGGGTGAACCTGCTTCATCAACCAAGTGCTGGTAGCACTATCTTTGGGATTCTCCTGTTTGTATGTATCTTTACGCATCATTTGACAAGACTGTGTTTATTATGCCAAGTGTGCAGATTCTCATCATTGGGATATACTGAACTGCCATCTTACCTATACTACTGTACAAGAACTTATTTGATACCTTCCAGGCTGGTCCGCTGATGCTGCTATTTCTACACTCTGCGGTGATCAGACCCTTACCTTACATATATGTTGTAGTGCTAATCTCTACTAATTACCGGACTCCGGTGGTATCCTGAACATCGTTACTCACCATCTCTGTGTACAGAACTTTGCTGGTCTCTATCCTTGTCATGTCTTGTTACAGCTAATCACCATCCATGCTGCACACTGACTGCTGCCAAGTACAAAACCATTGCCATGCCCTGTCGTGACTAACTTACATATTCTGACGTGCATAGAATCCTGCTGTCATCCCTATTACTGTGTCTTGTCGTGGCACCCACTACCTGCTGTGTATTCATCAGTGATGCGCTCTGGCTTGGCTAAGTCTATTCAGTGCTGGTACAGAACTCTGTTGTCAATTGTCATCTCACTGTTTCCTATTGTGGCGATTTACCAACTCTCATTATACAGAACCCTGCTAGTATTCAGCCGTGGACTCCTTCTGTGCTCAGAGGATGCAATACATATTCTATGTGTTTCATTGATACTTGCATTTATGTCCCATATATATATATATATATATATATATATATATATATATATATATATATATATTCCTTGTGATTTGCAGTACTGCTGTGTTTAATGCTTAACCATTCCTTGTAATGTTATATATGATAATCTGCTTATCTCTAACATCTCATTACTATTTGCTGCATTGCTTATCATGTGTTGATATGTACTAATGCTCATATTCATTGAAGTACTTATTAGCAGACCCATTGCCTTGTGGTCTTATTCTCTAGCGCTCGTATGATCCTGACTCAGCTAAGTCACGTGCCCAGGCCTTCGTGGGAACCGCCCACTAGGCCTGATATTATTCCAGTCCATAAGAGGTTTCAGCACCTTGCTCAACACGAAAAGCATTCTCCACTGCGCTGGACTAAAGTACATTTCCCCTCCAAAGGAGGAGAAATGTACAAAGGAGGAGCGGCTATATCTTGCATCTACTCATCCCAAACGCCCCCTCTTTCACTTCCTTCTGAAAATTCATAAGGATTCAATCAATCCCCCTGGCCGACCAATAATATCTGGTATTGGATCTTTAACATTCTCACTCTCGGAATATATAGATACATTTCTGCAGGATGCAGTCAAGAAACAAAAATCATATATTAGGGACACAACAAAGATATTAAATATTCTTAACAACATCCAATGGGAAGACAATAATTTTCTGGTTACTAGTGATGTGAAAACACTTTATACTTTTCTTAGAGAGAGAAGTTATACCGAAGAAACAAATTGATTTCATCATCAATGGGATAAATTTCATCCTTATCCATTGCCATTTTTGGTTCGAAGACACCCACTTTCTTCAGTAGCGCGGAACAGCGATGGGAGCCAATTTCGCAACAAGTTACTTAAACCTCTTTATGAGCAGATGGGAGGAAGAAGAGATTTGGGGAAAAACATCAGTGGTTGCGAACTTGGTCCTCTGGAGGCGCTTTATAAATGATATTATCTTCATATAGAGAGGAGACGAGGAAACTCTTTTACAATTTGTGAAGAATATGAGTATTAATGGAAAGAATTTGGAATTTACAACCATGGTAAGTCGTGACAAAGCTGTATTTTTAGATTTGGAGATTGAAATTGTAGACAAAAAAGTGTAAACAAAAACCCACTTTAAAACTGTGAACTGTAATAGTTACATTCCAGCCACCAGCAACCACCATCCAATATGGCTGAAGAATGTCCCTCTTGGACAATTTATCCGGGTGAGGAGGAATTGTTCCAACACAGAAACCTTTATTGAACACAATGAAATCCTTAGATCAAGATTCGAAGAATGAGGGTATGACCAAGAAACTATTAATGAGGCTATTTACAAAACAGCAAATACACAGAGGGAAGGATTACTAGAATATAGGATAAAACCAAAGCTTGTATCACAAGAAAACATTAATATCCCATTCATTACTCAGTATTCGAATTCAGCGCCTGCCATTAAGAAAATAATAACTAAACATTGCAATCTGTTACTAAAGGATGATGTTTTAGGCAAACTTGCCAACTCTCCTGGAAAGTCCGGGAGACTCCCGAAATTCGGGTCAGTCTCCCAGGCTCCTGGGGGAGCTGGCATTTCTCCCGGATCCAAGATTTCACAGAGAATCGCGTCATTTGACGCAATTCTCAGTGAATCACACCATTTTGGAGGGTGGGAGGGGGCGGGGTGAGGCCAATCGCGGCATTTTGGCCCCCCGTGACGTACAGTACGGTTTCGCAGTGGGCGGCGCCAAAATGATGCAGTTGGTCGTGCCCCGCCCTCCAGTCACGCCCCCAACTCCCAGAAGCAAGTTTCCGGGAGTTGGCAAGTATGGTTTTAGGTGAAATATTACGGATACATGCAAAAATAATTTACAGAAGAGCACCTAATAATAAAAAGAAATTAGTCATTTGCCTCTAAAAGCAAAGAACAATTCAAATTGGCTTGCAGTCACTTCAAAAGGGTTTTCACTATGGTAATTGTTGCATACCATGTAAAAATATGGGAGCAGGAACTACTAAGCCAATAATACATTTTGTATCACACAGTACACAAGAAACCCACCACATAAAGGATAGAATCACATGTGAATCAACAGTGGTTATTTATATGGCCATCTGCCCCTGTAGATTACAGTATGTCGGATGGACATACAGGAAATTAAAAGTAAGAATTTCAGAGCATATAAGGAACATTCAGCTAGGCAAAGAGAACCATAGCCTTTCTAATCATTTCAGGGAAAAGCACAATCAGGACCCTTCTGGCTTAAGATTTATTGGCATATGTTTGGTGAAGAAAAATTGGAGGGGAGGAGATCAAAATAGAAGACTTAATCAGGAAGAGTCTAGATGGATATTTACATTACATCTACTCCTCACGGTCTGAATATTGATTTTGAATTAAAGTAATTTTTATAAATTATTGTGATTTTCAGACAAGGACTTGAAGTCACTGAAAAATCCCCTGCAAGAATCCCCATTTTGGGGTCTCCATAAAATATGCATTTATATATTTATATCTCTTATGGAGGATGCCTCATTTTTTAGGGATAGAATAATGATATAGATATGCAAGCTTAAGAAGGCATATAACCTTTTTAGTGATGGTCTCCCTATGTTTTTATAAATTGAAAAAGGATATATTATGAGGTTATGATAGATACTATGCTAATAGATATTATTGAAGAATTATAAGCAATACAATATTGGCTGCTACAATTGGTCTGTTAACTTTTTTATTGAAACTTTTTTATTGTAACTTTTATTGTGGTTTTATAAATTTATTCCATTTATTGTCAAATGGATATATATTTGGTTGGTATAAGTAGAATAGATTTAATGTATGTGTTAACACTAGGAAACAGAGTTTTGACGGACAGAAATCCTGTTAACATAAAATACCTCTAAATTAAGAGAATTCCATTGGATGATTAGGGTATTTAAACCTGATGCTTTATATTGGTTAACACACCCCTTGATGAAGTCACAAGAGGTGATGAAATGCGTTGGAACATTCAGCATATAGAATGTCATCTTGGCCACCCCTCCTGACGTCACGGAGTTCCGGACTGTGAGCGAGAGACACAGCGTCTTCATAACTCTAGAAGCTGCACGCCCAGACTGTCAGTGAGCTCCGGAGGAAGGGATGGACAAAGATACCTTTCAATGACCGGTTACTCTTTTAAAATGTGAGTGAGATTGTTTTTAACTGAGCCTAATAAATTATTTTAACGGCACTACACTATCTCCTCCTCCTTTTTTCCTTTCATGGATCATCTTGCATTGACATATGTCCAACGGAGGGTCTGAGGAGTGAGGAGCTTGACTGGAGGATGTTAAAACACAGAATTATTATTATCCTTTATTTGTTAGGCGTCACAAGGCTTCCGCAGCGCCGCACATAGTACAAACAGTAGACTATACAGGGTATAACAGTACAGAACAATAAACAAAAAGTACCAATACTTCAGAAACTCCAGGCAGGCTGATGCAATAAACAAAAAGCAGAAGAACGGGTGAGGAGACAGGAGGGATGAGGGCCCTGCTCATACGAGCTTACATCCTAAGGGAGGGTTAAACAGACCAGGCACAAGAGGAGCCAGTTGAGGCAATGGGAGAGAGGGGAGAAAGAGCGGAGGAGATGGGGGTTAAGTGGATGGTTGGTGTGTAGAATGTGTAATACATTTTAATTACACCAATCCGAAGGACTATGATTGAAGGCAGAATATTTTATTTGTTTTTTTATTACTGATAATATACGCTTATGCTTAAATTATTGCAGGACTGTTATTCAATTTAAGAATATAAACACATGATAATCGATACTTATGACTGCAGATTATAACTTGCAAGGTTCATTTAGATTATTAAATACACTTTGTCCTTCACTGTGTATAAGCTCAGTACAGATTGCAATCTGCAGGGTTCATTTAGAATATATATCACTTTGTCCTTCACTGTGCAGAGGTTCAATACAGGAAATTTTGGATGTGTTCATGTTACCCTAATGTTTCAATCCCTTCCCTTCTTGCGCCCAATCTTCAAATATATTTTTGTGCATCTATATATTGGTTTAAATCTCTGTTCAATGCAGTGTATTCCAACATATTGGATTCTATGCTGCCCACATGTTCCGTGTCACAGTCTGTCTGAAGAAGATCTAATGCCACTCCAGTTGTAATATCCATTCCTGTGTCTATATAAGTTTGGCAGTTCTTCAGGGATGAGTGGGAGGTATCCACAGAGGAGAAGGAGATTAAAGATGCAGCACGAGCAGACATGGTTTAATAATGTAGAGTTCATTGACAGCACTGTTAGGCTTAAGGCAGCTAAGCTATTGTTAGCTTGTTTTGTGGGGGCCCAAACAAAGCAAGCACTTCAGCCACAAAAGTGGCACTGCTTGCCGCTGGAGTGCTTGCTTTGCTAAACTGTACATGTCCTTTTCAATATCTAATATAAGGGTGGGTGGGAGGGCCCAGAAACAATTCCATCTTGCACCACTTTTCTTTTCTGCCACTGCTGTGTGCCAATGTTTCCTAGATGTGCTATGAACTGCCGTGTGTTTGTGTCGTTGCTCTGTCGCTTACCATCCACCAAGGTTGCTGCAGTCTTTGTGTGAAAGTGTATGAAAATAATAATGTGACTTGTGAGGTGGTCAAAATTGACTGGAAATTAGTGTTATTGAGGTTAATAATAATGTAGGAACAAAAACGAGCCAAATTATGTGATTTTAGCATATTTTAGCAATTTTTCTAAAAAATACAGATCCAAAACCAAAACACGGGGTTCAGTGAACATTTCTAGTATAAACTGTGCTTGAGCATTTAAACCTTTAACCTACATTAAGGCAGTCTACCCAGACACCTTCATTGTGCACAGAAGCTGGGTAGAAGCAGACAAGACCTATCACCTGCCAGGCAGCACTAACAGAGCTAACTGGATCTAATAATATCTGCTTCTAGATCCTGTTTTCATTGAATTTATTAGTTCAATATATTTAATATATGAAATTATATATTACTATATACACAGATCAGCCACAACATTAATACCACTGATAAGTGAAGTGAAGAACATTGAAGCTTATATAGAACACCAGATACTGATTCCAAAGGCTGTCTGCCGCAGACTGAAAGAGAAACACAACTAAGATATTTCTAAGTGGAATTATTAAACCATGAGAGTTTAAGGGGTCTATTTATGACCCTTCGTTTTTTTCTGTAGAAACTTTTCAATCCTCATCGCATAGATGCGGATTGAAAAGTTTCTCATATGTATTAAAAATCAACACAGGAACAGCCGTTCTGAAAAACGGCTGCTCCTGTGAAGTCTTACACTTACCTAACACTGGATTCTTCTCTTTTCCTCCCTCTGCGGTGCCGATCGTCCCTCTTTCAATCCCTGTGCGCAGGCGCCGACCGGTAAACTCGGACATGCGCACAAAGATCCCTGTCTGCAGGAAGCTGAAGCATGTGATGGAGGGATCATGTGATCCCTCCACACATGCGCTGTGCAGCTCTGCTCGTCAGAGCAGAGCTGTTTTCAGTGTAAAGTTTCACTTATGTTAATGTACGCCAGCTTCAGATGGCGCCAGCTTCAGATGACGTACATTAACAAGTAAAAAAAGAGAAATACTTCACCTGCCACACTTTAATACATAGCGGTACTGAGCACTCCCCAAACATTGTTATGGGGAGTGCTCAGAAAAACGCTAATGGGTGCAAAGCAGCAGATATCTCCGATATCTGCTGCTATGCCAGATTAATACATAAGGATTTTAACTGTAAAGTCCCGAACGTTTTCGGGGCTTTACAAGGGGAAAAAACTATAATAAATAGACCCCTCAATGTGTTATATCTTATCCCATAATATTTAACTGTGATTCAACTGCTCAATTCCAATAATGGTATTGAGATAAATCATAATGCTTTTCTAAGAAATTCAAGCTGAATAAACAGATGGTGATTATTAGAAGCTGGATGAATTAAAGTTTTTTGCCTATTATCTCTTATAATTCATAATACAGCATAATACAGCACGGTGGGCAGCACGGTGGCGTAGTGGTTAGCACTTCTGCCTTACAGCACTAGGGTCATGAGTTCAATTCCCGACCATGGTCTTATCTGTGAGGAGTTTGTATGTTCTCCCCGTGTTTGCGTGGGTTTCCTCCGGGTGCTCTGGTTTCCTCCCACACTCCAAAAACATTATAGTAGGTTAATTAGCTGCTAACAAAATTGACCCTAGTTTGTCTGTGTATGTGTGTGTGTTACCGAATTTAGACTGTAAGCCCCAATGGTGCAGGGACTGATGTGAGTGAGTTCTCTGTACAGCGCTGCGGAATTAGTGGCGCTATTTAAATAAATGGTGATGATGATGATGATGATAATACTGGTATATATATACTCTATTTAGATTAATCTATTTCAACAGTGAATAATCACATCAATAGATATTTATCCTTGACATATATCCAGTCTAATATGGAGACATCACATCAACTGTCAATATGGATCTAAAACTTAACCACATATATTATAATGCCGAGAGACCCTATAGGATTATTTAATAAAATTATTATTACCTCAGGAGTTTCCATATAAGGAAAAAATACACCTTCCATTTTTAAATTACATTTTTCTTCCTTTTCTATCTTTTAATCGATTTAGCCATACTAATGGCTAAAGTTTAGTGTGAAGTTTATTTTAAATACATAACAATAAAATTAAATTTTAACATTATATGTATGAATGATGGAGTGCCCCAAAATAAAGAGATTCTTTTTCTCCCTTTTCCTATCTGTGTAATAATGCATGTGTCTTGGGTTGCACCCTCTGCTTCTAAGAATCAGAACTGAATCATTTGACTATACAGCGGATACATTCTGAATAGTACATCTGTTTCATGTGATATTAGGTTCTCTGTGCAGATTTGTTTTATTTCTCTCTTTTTTTCTGTTTCGGTATTTAAAACTCACCTGTTCCTTAAAGCCTACCAGCCATCCACCTAACCCTTTCTTATCTCCCCCGCTCGTTCTTATCTCCTCTCTCCTCCTGGCCCCTTCTCTTTACTCCTCCTATGCTATATCCCCTCAACTGACTTCCTTCTGTGCCTGATGTCTGTTTGCCCTTCCTTAGGATGTAAGCTCTTATGAGCAGGGCCCTCTTCCCTCCTTTCTCTATACCTATTCTTCTGCTCCAACTACACTACAATAGCCATGTCTGGAATTTCTAAAGTCTTGGTAATACTCGTTTATTGTTCTGTACTGTATCACCCTGTATAGTCTCAGTCTCAGCTTGCTGCGTATGTCCATGCTGACCCCTGTCCACCACCGAAAGCGCCTACAATGGCCACGTGAACGCCAAAACTGGACCATGGAGCAATGGAAGAAGATGGCCTGGTTTGATGAATCACGTTTTCTTTTACATCATGTGGACAGCCGGCTGTTTGTGTGTTGTTTACCTGGGTAAGAGATAGCATCAGGATGCACTATAGGAAGAAGACAAGCAGGCTGAGGCAGTGTGATGCTCTGGACAATGTTTTGCTAGGAAATCTTGGGTCCTGGAATCATGTAGATGTTACTATGACACGTGCCACCTACCTAAACATTGTTGCAGACCAAGTACATCCATTCATGGCAACAGTATTCCCTGATGGCAGTGGCCTCTTTCAGCAGGATAATACACTGCCACACTGCAAAAATTGTTCAGGCATGGGTTGAGGAATGTGACAGAGTTCAAGGCGTTGACTTGGCCTTCAAATTCCCCACATCTCAATCCAATCGAGCATCTGTTGGATGTGCTGGAAAAACAAGTCCGAGCCCTGGAGGCCTCATCTCGCAACTTATAGGACTTAAAGGAACTGCTGCTAACGTCTTGGTGCCAGATACCACAGGACACCTTCAGAGTTCTTATGGAGTCCATGCTTCAATGAGTCAGAGCTGGAGGCACCAGGGGAATCTACACAATATTATGCAGGTGGTTTTAATGTTGTGACTGATCGGTGTATGTATGTGTGAGGGTTAATTGCGTCTCACTGGGATGCTAAAGGGTGGCTTGGGCTTCTGGTTATACCTCTGCAGATAAGTAGAGCTTACATTTTATCTTTTTGTGTTTCCAGTACAATAAATATAAAAGTATAGTGAGGGTAGAGGTTGGAGTGTGCTGGACACTCTGGGTATAATACATTGATCATTTAGGCTGACTGCAATATATACATAGAAAGACACACCTGGCACACATGTACAGGGAGAGACACTCTTCTGTACAGAGATACACAATTGTTCATATGTATATGATCAGACACAATCCATTACACTAGTTTTAATGATCTTAATAACAATTTCACTACATGCTATGGTAGTGGCGATTGCCTACATTCCTAGGGCTGCTCACTTCACTAGCGGCTCCGTTGTTAGGGCATATTCAAGGCTGAATTCAAGCTGTTAGAATTACCAGGTTCTGAAATGTGTTTTGCTGTTTGGAAAGTTGAATCTGTGATAAAGGGATTTTGAGTGACAGTTGAACAGGTTTGTGAGACCAGCATTAATGGACTTGGACACCGCCCCCTCACCCCAAATAAAAATATCAGTTCCTGTTATTGGGTCACTTTTGTGCATTTTATAAACTGACCTATATATTATTTTAATATATTTAATAGTATTAAAATCCATGAAACGTGATCTTTCCAGTATGTCTAAGAGACTTATAATTAAGAATTCACTACAAGCGAATCCACTGTACACAAACTGCACTGTTATTATGCATGTTACACAATACAAATTACAGTAGTTACCATTGTGAAGTGTTAGTTTGTAATAGTCATTTTATTTAATGTCTACTAAAACTTTATAGATAAACAACATACATACATATATACTGCATATATATGACATATATGTTATACAAATTGTAATAAAACAGAGAAAATGTTGTTTAATGCCTTAAAAAATGTATCACAGACACTTCTGTCTTGAATTGTAATTGTTTCTAAAAATAAAACTAATCCGATAAACATATTTATTTACTTGGCATTTGAGCAACAAGTAAAAACAGTCCTTTCACAGCTCTCCAAGCCTTTAAATAAAAGCTTTACAGTTATTAACACCAAATTTACTCTAATGAGGTTTCCTTCTCTGCCAGTTGGGGGCAGCACTTACACATCACAATTAGAGTTTATCACGTTGCTACATTTTACACATTCAACAAACAGGTCAATGTAAAATGTGATGGCAGATTTATAGTTAGGGTAAGGCATGTTCTAGATCAACTTTAAATTTCAGTATTAAGCTATCAAATAAAGCTATCAAGTATTTATGTGTTACATGAAAAAACAGCCAGTATTTATCTTATGTGCAAAATAATAAACTAATTTGTACCCCTTGCATTGTAACATGGATTTGTCCAGATAAAACTCACTCATTTTTTTGCCTTACTTTCCTTAATGAATCAGGCCCATAATGTTTATAACATTTCGTAACTATATTATGTATATACAAATATCACCCAAGATTTAATATATGAGATATCTAAATAAATAAATAAATATTTATAAGTCTGTCTAATCTTTTATGTTTTTCTAATTGTTTAGAAACATATAACTAAAACAGATAACTGAGGAGATCACTCACCTATTGAATTTTTGCAGTGGATGATGTTAAATCTCAGAAATAACAGGATTGGCAGAATACAGAACACAGCTCCCATCTTGGTTCTTGTAATTTTCAGCTACTCACAACCTCTACAACTGTTACTGTGACAAATGACAAACATAAAGGATATAATATTATTACAGAGTTATCTGAGACTCTCCCTGTAAGTTACTTGATTGGACATTTTTTTCTAAAAGACCCAATCAGAAGACATGCTCCATTCATCACTTGTTGCTAGGGAGAGATCCTTTATAGATGTGCTGTTTTCTGTCTGCTCATAGACAGTGAAGGGCAATCTGATATACTTCAGTGTTCAAAAGGCTTGCACACTACCCTGTAATTTAAGAATAAAAAAAACCTGCAAACAACCTTAGTGTGCCCACATCACTTATCCCAAATGCCACCATATGCCCCCCACTTGCTCTAATATTCCACCACATGCTGCACACACCTCCCACTTGCACCAAAATAACCCCCACATGCACTCTCCCAGGCTGTCCAGGAGATGCCTGAATTCTCTGTACCTCTCCTTGGAGAGCACACAACCTTCCAGCATGCTGCTCACTTAGCAGCAAAGTGGGAGGGACAAGGGACATCGAAAATGCGATCTGTCGCAAATTGCATAATTTTGGCCCCGCCCTCACGGCTCGATGGCACAATCGCGACATTTCACCACATGGTCGAGACTAAGCGATTTGCGGCACTTGCCACTCAACCTCCCTTCCAGGAAAGTTGGCAAGTATGCCCCTGACCTGCCACACATGCTACTCAGACCTCCACCATGTGCCTTTCACAGCTCCCCAACTCACTGGCTAATCTACAGAGAATACTTCTACCTGTCTGATTCTCCCCTTCTCACTGCCCTGCTGTCCATGTGCTTCAATGCTTATCACCCCATCCCTTTTTTAAAAAAAAATCCAGCCCCCTCTGTTTAAAACATAATGAAGTTCTTTCATAGCCCACATGGAGTCTATACACAAGTAGCCAATCAGACCAGTCTTCTCACGCTACAGACAATCAGAGGCAAGCTGCTTTGATTGGTTATTCGCAGATAGGCTCCTTCAAGGCGCAGGCTGGGAGAGGGAAGCCCAGCGGGCACACAGGCGGCCGCATCCCATGACATGGGATGCGGCCGCGTCATGTGATGCGGCTGCCTGTGCGCTGACGCGGCCGCATCTGATGACATGGGATGCCGGGGAAAATGTGGTATATTGCATCCGGGGGGCGGCCGGCCGGCCTACCCCCCCGCCTTAATAGCGGTCTGACTGAGCGGCCCGGGCCAGCCCGCCCCTGGCTCCTTCTCATTCATGCGTATCACAACTGCACTAGGAGTAAGACCTCCGTCATCAGGGTTTTTAAAAGAAAATGTTTAACCCTTGGATTACTCGAGGATGGAAGAAAATAAAACCCCAAAGGATTTAGAAGTAAAATAAAGATGGTAAAGAGAGAATTGCGGACTCTTTATTTTTATTTTAGTACATTGTGTGTTTAGTTATTTTATATTGCTTTACTATGTGGAACTACTGGACTATTGGTCCCAGCAGGCCTTGGCTGTCAGGACATGCATTGAGCTTATTGTCAGCTTGTTTTGCACTAGTTCCTCATAATTGTCTGCTTTGTGGTTACCAAAGAAGTTCTTGACAACTGAGCCATAACTGCACCAGGCAGAAGCTTCAACGCCATCCATAAATTTTGTGAAATTAGAATCCTTGATAAGTTTATGAATTTGAGGCCATCAAAGATTTCAGCTTTTAGTTTTTCCACACTTAGTCCAGGGAACAATCTATAAATGTACTTGAAGCAATCACCATCTTTGTCACAAATTGTTTCATTAGTCCCAGCTTGATATGGAGTGGTGGGAGAATGATTTTTTTCCCTGTCAACCAATGGCTCGTTAATGATGTTCGCTGCACTTACAGCCATGTTTTCTCTTGAAGGCCATGTCACTTTTTTCCAATGATATTGCTTCGCCCGACTATCCCACAACCACATGAAACCAGGGTACTTATTATATCCGCTTTGCTGCTCATGCAAACAGTTTACCATCCTTAGATCAGCACAAATACAACGCCAACAGCTCAACTGTCAACTGACTGCTTGTTGGTTTACCGATCACTCTTATATGGAGGGGAATATTCTAGAATGATTGTTGAGTGAACACCTAGAAATTTGCATGAAATTACTGCAGTGTGTACCCAACTTAAGTAAGATGATTGGGAGCTCCATAATTGTTTGTTAGCTAGGCCCTCATGTCTAACATTGCCTGAATTATCTATGATGTGGAGCAGGACTGGCCAACCTGTGGCTCTCCAAGTGTTGTGAAACTACATGTCCCAGCATACCTGCCAGCTATTGGTTGGCTATATGCTGGCAAACCATGCTGAGACTTGTAGTTTCACAACACCTGGAGTGTTCACCCCCTCCCCTGTTATCTTTTTCATCCTACCGCTCATTTTTTTTTTTACATTTAAATTTTACCTAAGCACTATTTTTGAAAACCCTAACATTTTAGTTAAAAAAAGCGACCTACTCGTTTGCTAAGTACCCCCGTGTAGTACTATTTGCCACTGTCATAAACAACTTCTTGGACCTTAATTCTCATAGATTGTAAGCTTGCGAGCAGGGCCCTCTTACCTCTCTGTCTGTATGTATTACCCAGTATTATTTTATTAATGTTTGTTCCCAATTGTAAAGCGCTACAGAATTTGCTGGTGCTATATAAATAAATGATGATGATGATGATGAATTCTGTTGTGTTTCCCTATGAATCAAGTAAAACCTTCTTTGTATGCTCTATTCGGGAGCAGTCTACCCAGTAACTGATGTGTCATGTGCTACAAATATTCCTATTGGCCAAATACTCTTGAACAACTCAGTATTATGTTTCCAAAGTTGTCTGTGTGTCTCTGTAAAGCTCAGACGTTTATTAGAAGTTCTGTGGACTAGTTGTGCCGCTGTGTTATATGGACAATATGTCTCAAAGACAGCACCTCCACCTGGGCTACTTATACCTGATATGTGTATTGTTCCTAAACATCAGTCCATCTGTTGAAGGTAAGTGGAAGCATAAATCATCTTATAAATTAATGGGGGATAGGTGACAAAGAAAAATATTTTTGCTATATCATCTGCGTTACAGAGGGGGCTGATATACTCAGAGAGATTTATGTTTATCAGTAAGGACATTGATCTTCAACATTTTGCTTAAATATTCTATCAGATTACAAGTGTAACCTGTAATACTATCTGGACATATACTTAAGAGTTAATTTAGCATTCTCATAATATGAGCATCAGACAAGTTAAAGTCATGACTGTTACAGAAATCAAACTTTGAATTTGAGGATATTATTTCTAATATATATATATATATTTTTGTATGTAGAAAACCCCACCAAGGCACATGTATCGCTCTTAAAACTTTAACATGTTGCATTCTGGTGTGATTTTTACTCAGTGTATTGTTCATATACTCACTTATATAAGATTGCTTGAGTCTCTGCACATTTGCATTGTAAAATGGATCTCACATTGGAAATTGAAAATAAATATTTTGTTATTCAATAATAACAGAGGATTAAACTATAGTGCTCCATCATGCCCCCTGTATATTTTTTGCTGCAAAATAATATATTAAACTATACACATATACGTACTATTCAGAACCTCATAATTGTTCTTTTACAGGACATTGCCTTTTGTTGTTAATAATTAAGATTTGTTTATTAACCTCCCTAGTGAGGTGCAGAATATTTCAAAATTAAACTGCCAGCACCAATACTTGTTAATCATAATTGCCTACTTTCTCAGCTTTATGTCTGGGAGATGCCTCAGGCGAGGTAGGAAAAGAGCTAATGGGTGGGGCTTATTAAGGCCCGCCCACCTTAGTAAGCCTTACCACTAGATGTTTACTGATTGGGAATTGTTGAAGCAATTCTTGTCATTGTCCATCTTGCGGGTAAGCCCTCTCCAGAAGAGTAGCCTGTTCTCTCAGGAGTTCAAGAGGTCTCCCTTTAATCTGCGAGACTCTCAAACATTCCAGAATTGTAGAAAACTATTTAATTAATACATATTATAACACATATACTTAGAAATACTAAATCACTGTAAATCAAGATTTCTTGCACATCTGTAACTCTTAAAAGAACTCTAGTCCAACACATTATTTTTACATAGATCTTCTATCTTCTAATTTATTTCCCTAGTCATGTTCCCCAATGTTTCCTTATTATAAGGTTCATCCTTTTCCTTTCTTAATGGTATTTTGTGCAAATAAGAGGTGAAGACGTGTTCAGCAGCTTTCTAATACTGTAAAATAAGGATGGGCATAAGGGTGTAACAATAAGGCGGTATCATGGTACCGATACATTTCCCATCCCTGTTTAACACATAATTACTACAGTTCCTTTCCCATCATAATTTAGTATAGCCTCGTTTTGCTCTAGGTCACAAATAGCTGTAGGCCCAATGTCCAGCAAAATTGTCCATCTAGTTAGTTCATTGCACCCTGGTTGTTGTTCTCTCCCAGAATCTCTTGTGTGATTTAAAATGCCTCCACCAGCATGCATGGTGCTTATGTTACGAGCCGCGGAGGTGCCCAGCCGCCGCAACTCTCTCACCTGCGGCCCGGCCGTCGCTATGGCGACCGGGACGTCACTTCTGGGTCTCGTCCTGACCGTTGCCTAGGCAACGGTCGGGACGCTGTAATAGTGAGCGCCGCGTCCCGGCAACAGGAGACAGCAGGGCACGTGCGCAGGTAACCCACTAGCCTGTGGGATAATTAAGGTCCTTATTTAATTAGGCATAGCCTGGGGGTGATTGTCAGAGCTAGGCTCAGATTGGCCACAGTCAGTATTTAAGGCAGGGAGGGCTTAGCCTCCCTGCCGGTTATAGCTTCCAGTTTCTGCCTGCTACCTGCTCCTGTGCTGTTGGTGAAATTACCTTCTGGATTGTCTTTGCTGTGTATGACCCCTGCCTGTACCTTGAATTTTCCCTCTTTGCCTGTAACCCTGATTAGTTTTGCCTGTGCCTTGGACCTCACTATCTTGCTCGTGACCCTGACCTTTGGTGTGTTCCCTGATTATCCTGCTTGCTAGTGACCCCTGACCTTGACTTTCGTCTGACCATTCACTGCCATCTACGCTGTCTCCTGGCCTGCCGCTACGGTTTGGTATCACAAACTCACACTACATCTGGAGATAAGTCCTGGGGGCATCTGAGTACCAGTGAGCATATTAAGCTCTATGGGAAAGGCGGCTGCTAAAGGTGAAGACCTCCACCATCTAGCTCTGTGGGTTTGTGTACTGACTGTCAGCGTAACAGCTTAGACTAACAAACTTGCAAAATAGAGTAGGTTCTTATATATAAGAAACACCTCAGTGTGCCTCAATCCCTGCATCATCCAGACCAAGTATTTGTCCCAGAGGCAAACAGCACTCGATTAATAGACAAAGAAAGCTGTTTTGGTTTCTAAAAATATTTAAACAGTTCAATAGCAACTTAATAAATAAAGTGTAAAATACAAAGGTAGTTTCTGTGGACAAAATATAAACTTTAACCCCAATTTTACCTAGAACCTAGCGAGTATCTCCCGATGGATGGAGATGGTTACAGGTCCCAAGATGGAGCAACAGCCTGCTTCCACAGGTACAGGACAGCGATGATCACTGGGTCGCTGGTAGAGAACAGAAACTCAACACCAGTCAGCCCCACACCTTCCAGGAATCAATTCTCAGAATGAATACCCTCTCCACCCCTGGAGTGACTCCTTATATTCATGGTCAATTTCCCACAGTGTATTTCCCTCCACAGGCAAACCTCTTGGTCTCTCCTTCTTAGACACTGATGGGTGCTGGGCCAGAGGATTGGAGTGGGAGTGGAGATGATCTGGCCTTCCACAGTGGCTCCCCTGCTGTGTCCCTGCTACAATGTTTGGGCCAGTCATGTGGAATACAAAGGGTAATACTTATCCTTCCCTACCTCCAGATCTTGGATAACAAACAGTCCTTCCTGAAATTAACCTCTTCCACGTTTCTGTTATGTATCAGGGCTTCCAGCTGTTCCTCACTTCCTGTCCCATCCTTCTTACTCCCCTATGTGTCCGCAATAAGCTCTTCCCAGTCTGCTGGGCGCAATTTAAGAACTGGTCCTGGGGTGACAGTCTGTGAGATCCCTGCAGATTGACAGGCCAGTGGGAGATGTTATCTTGGTAGTGTGGCCCGGTCCCACACACTGTCTATGTAGGCTGGTGAGTTGGGTGGGTGCAAGAAACAAAACAGTTCATGTGTACAGACTAGGGAGGAGGGAGATAGTGAAGAGGAAATAATAATAGGGAGGCAGAAATAGGATGATGGATAGAGAAGTGGAGTTTGGGGAGAATTGTGGAGGAAGTGAATGTGTATTTTGAGTAGGTGCATGATGGAGAGATTTAAGAGATGTGAATTAATGTGTATTAATGTGTGTTAGCTGGAGTAGATAATGAGAGAGTGGGAAGGAAAACATTATCCAAATTGTGCAGGGCAATGAAGGAGATGAAGGATAATTTACCGCCCCCTGGCTGGGGTTAATAAAGGCAGTTTCTGCAGCTTTGACACGATAAGGTCCAGGATGCTGACAGTTGGGTGCAGAAGATCCAGCAGCCAAACAGAGATGACAACAGCAATCACAATTGAGCTCAGCAAGCAGCTGAACAGATGTTGAGACACAATGACAGTTGAGCTCTGTGGTTCCAGCAGCTGAACAGAAATGGTAGTTCAGTAGGTACTAAAACAGCCTTGTTTTTGGTGTATAGTTGATCCTCAGCGCCACTGTGATATTTTCCAACAGTATTCAGAAATATCCAACGCTTTAAATTTGTGAGAATAAGGAAAAGTGGAAGCTTGGGCTAAGAGCTGAGCCAGTGTACAGCTCACTCCAACTGTCGTCCACATGCCAGGTAGTATATACACCAGGCTTATGCCAGATCTACCTACACCCATATATATATATATATATATATATATATATATATATGCACAAAACCAGGTCATAAGCACAATAAAGCTTTGTAGACAGGGCCGGACTGGCCATCTGGCACTTCTGGCAAATGCCAGAAGGGCCGATGATCAGATGGGCCGGTTGCTAGCTGGCCGGCCCCATCGCTCAGCGCACAGACTGTCATGCCAGAATTCTTGCATGACAGTCTGTGCGCTGAGAAATGGGGCCGGCTGTATACTTACTTCCTGGTGGCCGCGCGTCCTCTTCTCCCCTCCTCTCCTATCAATGGATCTGGCGATGTCACATGGGACGCGCACCACGTGATAGGTGCCGTCCCATGTGATAGGAAAGACTGCACAGCGCGCCGCGGAGCGCACAAGGTAAGGAGGGAGGGGGGGTAGTTTATGTGCCAGATTATGTAAAGTATGTGGGTGCCAGGGTATTTTAAAGTATGTGGGTGCCAGGGTATGTAAAGTATGTGGGTGCCAGGGTATGTAAAGTATGTGGGTGCCAGATTATGTAAAGTATGTGGGTGCCAGGGTATGTAAAGTATGTGGGTGCCAGGGTATGTTAAGTATGTGGGTGCCAGGGTATGTAAAGTATGTGGGTGCCAGGGTATGTAAAGTATGTGTGTGTGACAGGGTATGATTATAGTGTGTACGTGTGTGACAGTGAAAATATAGTATGTTTTGTGTGTGACAGGGTATGACCATAATGTGTGTGTGTGTGTGTGTGTGGGGGGGCCGGTGTATGACCATAATGTGTGTGTGTGTGGGGGCCGGTGTATGACCATAATGTGTGTGTGGGGGGGGTCAGTGTATGACCATAATGTGTGTGTGGGGGGGTCAGTGTATGACCATAATGTGTGTGTGTGTGTGTGTGTGTGTGTGTGTGTGTGTGGGCCGGCGTACGACTATAATGTGTGTGTGTGGGGGGGGGGATCGGTGTATGACTATAATGTGTGGATGGGGGGGTCTTAATATAATGTGGGAGGTAGGCTGGTTAATCTAATGGTGAATTGCAGGTAGGGGCTAATTATTGGGTGCTATTCAATTTGTGGGGGGATGGAGGGGCAATTTAATAGTGGGGCCTATCAATTTAAGATGGGGTGATTGGATTTTTAATTTAATGCTGGGGTAGTTTGGGAGCTATTAATTGAATGTGGGGCTGTGTGTGGAAAATGAGGTCTATTTATTAAATGTGATTATGAGTTATTTAATGCCTGGGGTGGTTGTAGGAAATGGATATATTTATTAAACTTAAATGCTATTTAATTTCTTGCTGGGGTTGTTTGGAGAGAGGAAAATATTTTTATTTATTAAATGGGAATGCTATTTAATGTCAGGGCTAGTTGGAGGGAAATAGATTTATTTATCAAATGTGAATACTAGTATTTTAATGAGTGACTGCAGTGAGGCCTAATTTTAAAACGTGGATGCTATATTGATTTAACACCAGGGCTAAATTTCATTTACTCATGTACTTTTTCTCCTAATAGGGCATCCAACATTCCAGGATCCAGACAAGCAGCAACTGATCTAAAGACACCAGCAGCCACAAGTGGTGACCATGACAAGACAGGTAGGAGAGACCAGGACAGTCTGCCAACTGTTCTGAATTTGGTGGGTGACTGTCCCGCTTAGTCAGGATTTGGTCTGACTACAAGAACAGTTGGGAGATATGTCCTACTTCACACTGTACTGCTTGTTAAGGCAGAACTGCGTGCACCTAACAGTAGTGCACACAGTATTGCCTGTGTATTTGTCAAAAATTTGTCTAATAGCCAAATTACATTATAGGAGCCCCTATGACTTAAGTGCCGGGCCCCCGAGCCTTAATCCAGTTCTGGTCAGCAGGAGGAATTTGTGCTCCCAGTTCCGCCCAGGACACAGCCTGCAGAGCAAGCCGAGGAGCTCTAAGTCTCATGAGATTTATTAATCTCGTGAAACTAAGAGCTTCCCTGCTCACTCTACAGGAATGTCAGCAGCATCAGAAGCATAGATAAGTACAGTGGGCTGGGGGTGTCATAATGTATCTGGGGGGGTGGCGTAATGTGGATGGGGAGGGTCTGATAAATGTAATGTTTTATTATAATGTATGTATCAACGCACCATTTTGACCACGCCCCCAACATAATGTAGCTACGCCCTTTGCGGCACCGCCACTGCACTGTCGCACACATTTTTTTCAACAGAGGTGGGCCTGTGTGCTTTAAATGCCAGGGCTGATTTTTAGTCCCAGTCCGGCCCTGTTTGTAGACATTTGTTTTCATACCGATAAAAGCATCTACTATTAGGCTTCAGAGAATGTAGCAGATATAACTTTCAATGAATGAAAGTAACACAAATTCTCTTCAAATATACACACAAAAAATCCTAAAACATTTGCACAATCAATGAAGAAAAGACCCGACAGCCTCAGAGGAGATATCGCAATCAGTCAACCAGAAGCGACCAGCCACCACTAGATAGCAAAAAATATGTATATGCAAGTAAGAGTGATTATACAAATGCATTGTGTGTCCATACACATAAAGAACATCCTGATTTATTTATTTAACATAAAAACAAAACAAAACACATTAAAAGCACATATGTACACAATTGATTATAGTATTATTATGTGTTGCTTATTTATTTGATAAAATATTTTTTGGTACAGACATTGTGATGTGACCTTATGGGGCAATTTCAATTGTCGGTGGAAACGCCGAAAATCTTGCGCTTTTTTTGTCCAGCTGACTTTTTAAGGCACAGGACTAGGAAGGTTCTATTGCCTTTTTAAATGTCCTCACAATCACGCCTACCAGCGTACTAACAGGGACCTTATTTTCATGTCATCTGAGAACCCTGTTCTGTAACAGCCTGTCCTCCTTTCCTCTCCTCTCATAGCCCCTTATTTTTGTAAAAAGACGCTTATGAGCTCTTTCTAACAGTGGCTGTACTGCGACAGTGGGACAGGCTTTCTGGCATTCAGGACTGTGACAGACCCGGGCCTTATATTGAAAATATCGTTCCAACCTGGTCTGTCCTCAGTGGGCCAATTGAACAACCATGGCCTACTCTGTTAATAAATGCTGCCCGGTGGCCAGATCTGTTATTGCTGTGGTGTCCAGAGAGGGAGGGGGGAGGCAGCTCACAGGAAGTGTGAATCAACTGTGGACCCTGTGACATCAAAAACTAGTGGAAGAGGTTAAAAAGAGGAGGGTCAGGACCTTATCTAAAATTAGGAGGGGGTCTCTCCCTGTGTGCTAACTATTGTTCTAGCAACTCTGCAACACAGTCTGAATGGCACCATAACCGCAGGGGGGAGACCACTGATGTCATGCTCTATTTCCACCCCTGTTACCACCCAAACTCTTCACACCAACAATCACAAGAGGACAATGAGTGGGGGGTTGACCCAGGGAGGTGGCCAGGATCAGATGTCTTGTGAGAAGAGACAAAAAAGGAGCTGTCTGGGGGAGGGGGGTATTGTTGGAGAATCTTGAGACAGCGAGAACGTGGACTGTTTGAGAGTAACCGTATTCTCGCAGGGCCTTAAAGGAATGCTTGAAGCAGGAGTTTTTTGACAGAGATCGGACAGTGTACCTCTAGGACTGATTCTGTTACCACTCCATCGGGAGACACTCGCAGATTCTGGGGAATTGGTGGGATTACATCGGTAGGGAGACTAATACCCAGGGTCCCACCAAGCTTGTGGAGAGTTGGCCGAGCGGCTGGGATCAACAAGATACACAGACCCACCTTAAGGATCAGAAACCCTGGCCCACTTGTCAACTGTGGATTTTATTACCAGGAGTTTGGGCCTGCTAGGACTCTGTGCTTGGAGGTAACCTGCTGGGGACTTTGTTGGGGAGTTTTTACTTGCACTGGTGATTTTCTGACACTTGATATATTTGGTGGGGGAACAAGTTTTTCCTTGGGGAGCACTGTTGTATTTTACTAAGTGTGTGCACTTTGTTTAATAAAAGGGATTATTATTTCTTTCCTGTCTCCTTACTTGTGTGACCTGTGAACCTAGAGGACAGGGTATCTAGTGAGCCTTGGTTCTAACCCCGGTATCCTCACAAGGACAAGCCCCATAAAACCTTTTTACGGCTCAGTAGACTCCAGACCAGTAAACCTGTGTAGCAGGTTTACCTGTGTTGTGTCCGCCACTCACCTGAGTGTGTGCAGCTTCCAACACTAGGGGTACATGAACCTGTGGAACTACCAATTGTTTTACTTTCCTCTCCTTCACAGTAATCACTCGAAATAATACTTTTGACCACATAAGTTGGTATACAGCCTGCCAAGTTGACAGGTCTTGCAATATCTCCAATATTTTACGAGGCAACTTGAACACATGCTGTAAAGTCACATCCTTTCTCTTGTCCTGTGCAAAGTCTGGCACACTCAATAGTTCTGGATACTTAGACCAGTCTATACCCTCACCAACAGGCAAGTGGGCATATCTGCGACGTCACCAGACAATGCTGATTTCGACTGTTTAGGGTTCCATAAAAGTTTTACCGTAACCCCCAGGTTACTATTCCGTTGTGTGCCGTGGCGGTGTCCCAAGCCGCAGCAGCTCATTGTTTACATTAGGGCCATGTTCCGGCCGTCGCCATGATGACTGGGACGCCACTTCCTCTTTGTCCCAGCTGTCACCTAGGCAATGGGCGAGACGCTCTTTCAGTGAAGCGCTGCATCCTGGCATGAAGGGCAGCCTGGCGCGTGCGCAAATATAAATAAGCCATTAATTGACTTCAGTGGCTAATTGTACACCAGTGCTGCTGAGTCCCCATTGGTCCATGCCAGTATTTAAGGCAGAGAGCACTTAGCCTCCCTGCCAGTTATAGCATTTGAGACTCTCAGTTGCTGCCCTGCTCCCTATCCTATGGATACTTTGTTCCTGCTGTTAGATTCCCGTTGTTGACCCTTGGCTTTTTTCTGGATACTGCTTGAAGTCTGTATGTCCTGACCTTGGCTCTGTTATTTGGATATCCCTGCTCGCTGCCATGACGGACACGTTACCCCAGCCTGCTCTTGACCATCCTCTCTTGTCTTTGCTACCGCCTCCTAACACTTGCTGCAGTATTGTATATAAGCTTTCACTAGGCTAAGGGTTAAGTCCTGGGGGCATCCAAGTACCTGTGAGTGTAACAAGCTCTACGAGAAAGGCGGCTGCTAAGGACGAAGACCTCTGTCACCTGTTCTAGAAGCTTATGTCAATAGCTGCTAGCCATAACATCCGGTATGATTGCTCCCAAAGATAGGGGTCCAGTTGTTGTGGTGTTTTTGGCAGATCCTTTAAGACCGGGCTTCCGACTGGTGAATCAGTTGCCGCCATGTCCGGTTGGATTTGCTCACCAAGGTCTAGTGCACCGGTCTTTATGGTACCCACGCTCTCCGCATTCAAAACACCTTCGGTCAGACAGCCTTACAGCTGAACCTAGATTAGCAGTGATCAGATTTAGGCACTTCCCTCTTGGTTTACCCACTTGGATGCTCTCATCCTTGGTGTTCATCAAACCCCTCTGAGAAGATGTCAAGGCCACCGCTTGGTCACGTTCCTCAGTGTATCTAGAAGACAGTATTTTCTTCATGGAGCAATCGTACAAGCTTATCACGCTCTACAGCCAGATGAAGCCTATCTAACTTGTACTCCACAAGTTCCTTTATAGACTCTCTTGCTGTGTGTGCACCTCTTGCTGAATCATGACAAACTTTTGTTTTAAAACAGCAATGTATTGGTCTTTCTCTGCTGCTTCTTTAAGAGCTCCACTGTTTTTTTCTCTTTCTGTATATAATGTTTGCAATTCCTGAACTGGATTCTGGAGTAATGGAAACACGATCTCTGGAGTGACAAATCACGCTTCACCATCTGGCAGTCTGATGGATGAATCTAGGTTCGGTGTATGCCAGGAGAGCACTTCCTACCCGAAAGCTCACAGAACAGTGACAAGCCCTACAGTGTAGTATCCCTAGGTGCTTATACTACTGGAAAGCTGCCTTGCTAGAAATAGGGAAAATACAATACTTTTCTATGTAAAATACAAAGGGAAAATAATTTCTAGCAGTGGCGCTAAACACTATATAAGAAAACAGAAATACAATATAACAAAAAAGTAATTAATCAGGAAAACAGTGTTCACAATAGGAAGTGAGTGTATGTTCCAATCCAATGTTTCCAGAAAAGTCTTGAATCAGTGAATCTCAAAAAAGGAAAAATAAATATATATATATAAATAGTGAAGTCTGGTACAATTCCTTATGTTCACTTTGGAGATATATGTTTTAATACAAATTGTTATATATTTTATCAATTTTTTCTTACAGGCTATAAACGGCCTGTAGTCATGGGCGGATTTACAGCTAAGCAACCTAGGCAACTGCCTAGGGCCTAGGGGTCCCCAGAGCCGACGGTGAGAGGGATAGGCAAGGCGGAGGGGCGCTCCCCTCCGCCTGCCATCCCCCTCTGTCCGCCGACATGTTGAATAATATCGCGGTGCGACCGAGATAAGAGAGGGGGGAGAAAAAAAAAGTCACATGACAGCACGGCTCCCGGCAGTCTCCTCTCCTCTCCAACTGAATGCTCAATGAAAACGACGTCAGGCGTGATGACATCACGCTGGGCGTAATTTTCTGTGAGGATTCGGCGAGGAGCAGAAGCAGCGCGACGTAGAAGAAAGCAGAAAGCAAGATAAGAAGAACAATAAAAGAAGAGAAGGAAAAAGGGCAATAGAAAGATAAATAAAATTATGTTATATTATGTATATATTATGTGTGTGTGTGTGTGTGTGTGTGTGTGTGTGTGACCAGTGTACATATAATATGTGTGTATGAGGGGCCAGTGTATATATATTATGTGTGTGTGAGGGGCCAGTGTATATATATTATGTGTGTGTGAGGGGCCAATGTATTTATATCATACTTACCTACTTTTGAGACCAGCTGTCCGGGAGGGGGTCAGTCGAGGGGGCATGGCCACGTGTGATGCGCCGTTAGGCTCCGCCCCTGTCAATCTTAGGAAATTCAGGCCAATCGTAGCAGGGGGCAGGGCCACGATGACGCGATTAGCCCCGCCCCCACCATCTACAACAACGGGTAGATGCTGGTTCCGGGATTTTTGCCCAAAAATTCGGGTCTATTTATTAAATGCAGTGTAATGATAAAGGAGGGCACAGTGTGATGAGAGGGACAATAATGAGGGGCCGCAGTGTGATGCAGGAAGAGCAGCGTGATGTGCGGCTTACCCTTCTACTTAACTATAGGAGTATATGCTGTGCTAAAAAAATAGAGTGCTATGGATTGTTTCAGGGAGGGGGGGGGGGGATTGGGGGGCAAACCAGTATCTTGCCTAGGGCCCCGTGAGGTCTAAATCCGGCACTGCCTGTAGTAAAAAAAAGACAACAATTTAGATGTGCTGATTAACATAATAATCACCTGACCAAATGGAGCATCTCCTGGGTGAATGTTGGGGCTTGAGTTTAGCTCCCGGGAGTGACTACTGTGCAGAATAAGGGATAGCTCATATTTTCATACATAACACACATTTCTTCTATAAAGCAGAGGGAGGGATACATTTTTGTACTTACATAATACACTAGGCCAGCAGTTCCCAAACTGTGCGCGCAGCTCCCTGGGGTGCCGCGGCCAAGGCTGGTGATAAGCTGGGTAAGCAAGGCAGGGGGCTACATGATAATTATTTTGGCTTAAGGGTGCCTTCAAAAATAAATCTGGAGACCCTAAGGATGCATGGAATTGAGAAGAATTGGGATCCACTGTACTAGGTCCTGTGTAACACCAGTGCCGGATTAAGGGAATGGAGGCCCCTGGGCTAAGGGGGCCTCCATTCCCCCGTGAGGGTCCCCCCTCCCTTGATCCGAGCTGCCCGCCCTGTCACTTACCTCCTTCCCCGGCGTGCTGTTCGCTCTTTACTGAGGAGATCTCGTGAGAGTGAGACTCACGGGATCTCCTCAGTAAGGAGACTACAGCGCGCCGGGGAAGGACCGCAGTGAAAGTGCTCAGCAGCACTGATCGCGCCGGGGGCGCCCCCGCCCTCGACCGATCAATCACAGGTGATTAGGAACATGGAACATCTGTGAGCACTTTCAAGGGCCTCTTGGATGCCATAGGCCCCTGGGCTGTAGCCCAGTTAGCCCTATGGTTAATCCGGCCCTGTGTAACACAAGTATTTTATGTAAAATATGACTGATTCCCTTTAGATGCTGTAATAGTTACAGTGTACTTATACTTAATGGTATTATCTGTCTCTTCTGCAGTGAGCAATGTGTTAACGTCATCAGACTTCGTCCAGACACTGGAGCCAACAGGGGAGTACATGTTTCAGATGGACAAGGATGAGATGTTTTATGTGGATTTGGCAGAGAAACAGACCAGATGGAGACTCCCAGAGTTTGGAGAATTTACCAGTTTTGAGGCAGCTGCAGCATTGCCAGAGCTTGCTGTGATGAAATATAATCTTGACATTTGGAAAGCACGGTCAAATAACACAAAAGCAACATATGGTAAGAAAGTCTTATTGTACAGTGTGCGTGAATGACACAAGTGGTTGTAATAAATGTATATGGAGGGTTCTTGTTGCTAGTTTCCACAGCGCTTTCCTTTTCATCTACAGATGCTGATATATGCTGGTATATTGGCTGTCAGTGGTTCATGTTTATCATCCCAATGTTACACAGAGTGCGTCTGATCACACAATTTATATATATATAGTAAGGATGAGTAAGCAGCAGTAAGGAAGTATAGGCAATATTTTTTCTTGTTTTCCTTGCACCTTTCTTTTACTATTTAGGCATTTGGAAGACTCTAAGGGGTAAATTTATTAAACTGCAGATTTGTTAAATTCTAAAAAAAAAAAAAGTTCTCACTGTGCTCCAAAGATCAACTGCTGCCCAAACCGTTCTGATATAAAACACACACTAATTTACAAACAAACACTTCAATACAATAATTAAAGAACAATTCTGTTCTGTATATATCCTATTCAGGTTAAACAGAAAAGAAAATATATATCAATACTTATATTCGTATGGTGAGAGGATCCTTGATGGTTCTCCTCCACTTATTCTTATACGTAGTAGAAGGATATACGAAAAACAGAAAAAAATTCTGGGAGCTCAAATCTCCACATACTAACTTTGTGAGCAGCGTAGTAACTGGTAAGTGGTAAAAAGCAGGAACTGTGCAATATGTTCTAAAAACTAGGGTCATTCTGAATAAAGGACTAAATGCACACAATACCTTGAACAGATGGTTCAATAATATACATTGTATAGACATGAAATCACAGTAAGTTCTGGACAGTGCAGAATACTTCTTTGATTTTGTTAATCTCTGCACTTTGCATAGGAATGTATGATGTTTAGACTGTTCTCCAGTAATCAGAGAACTGCTGATGAGAAACATCTTTGATCTGCATCTAATGAACATCTTAAGCTGTATCTAACTTGCTGATTTGCCTCATAGAAGTTCACACTGATAAGGAACTTCATGCTTCCAAGCATTCCTGATTTACAATAGAACCCTGCATAAATGGGAAGTCCTATGCATCCCATAGCACCTGGTGCAAAGAGGAAATCCCATGTGTTCCAAGTGCGTTCCACTCGGAAATGACTTATTTCTGGCTCCGGTCTATCATAGTATTTGCAGGAATTATATTAGTACGTGAATTTTGACTTTATAAAGAAAATTTTATAGCGATATTATTTTTACCTATTTAGCCTTGGAGAGTAGGATTTTATTTATATTGTGTTTTTTTATGCGTTCCATGTGTGTCCCAAATGGTAATTACACATTTCCGGTATCAGACAACTATACCATCAAGAATCCGTTTAATTTGGAATAAGGATAAAATTATAACAATACTAATGAGATTACATAAAAGCTTAGTAGGTTAGTATATGAGAAATGAATTATGTGGACAAATGTTTTGATGGAATTTAGTTTTTTTACTTTTTACAACTATCTTTTTTATCATCTATTTTTTATATTTCTATTAACTTATGAACATTGTTTTTTTTTATATTTATTGAATGTTCAGTGGTTGTATTTATTTCAGTTTAGCCAAATAATGAATGGGTTAAACATCACAGATGTTCCATGTTCCTAATCACCTGTGATTGGGTGGATTTTGTTTAAATAGGAAGTTAAGGTACTGAGAGTCTTTTGACATGTTGGTGATAGATCTCAGTATAAGTCTGTGAAGAGTAAGATTGCTGAATACAGACCTCCTCTCTGATGTAAAACATCTCTATGAACTCAGGACTTTCACAGTGTGTTTATAATCCCAGGATATTTGTTTGGAAACATCACTTAACCACTGCTGTTGTTCAGAGATCCATTCTGGTAGGAGTGACCGTACAAACCAATGCTTTATGTTTCAATGTGTTTTTTAATATGTGACTGTTTGGGAAAATTAAAGTTTTTGTAAAAAATTTGAAGTTGGATTACATTAGATGTATTTTCTTCTCTTTATAAATGCATAACACGTGATGAGAATATCGATCTAAGGAGTATCAGAGGACAATAGAAGAGAGAAGAAACACAAGATTCTTGCTAATTGCGACTACAAAAACGAAATTTCTAGTAAGAAGTGTGGCACTAGGGACCAGCAAGCCTGAAAGGATTAATAAGTGAATTTATTTTTTATTTTTTTTGGGTCACCTTTTGGAAAGTCCACAAGAACTATTCATAAAACTTATTGTCACATTTATAGTTATTTATTATAAATCATAACCCTAACAGGTGCATATAAAATCACACTATTAGTGTTTTTTTTTTGTTTTTCATAAATCCTCCTACTACGTATGAGGAACTGGAGAAGAACCATCAAGGAACCTCTCACCATATGATTATAAGAATTGATATATATTTTATGTTTAACCTGAACAGGATATATACAGTGCCTGAATTGTTCTTTAATTATTGTATTGAAGAATTTGTCAAATTGCAGATTTTCTGCGAGTTTGGTGGCCATATTTAAAACGGCAATTTTACTACAAGCAAATCTCGGTGAGTTTTGCCTTTATTAAAAAGTTCCATTTTAAGTTTCATACATTTACCCCCAAGGTGAGTTAAACACCTGGATACCTGGGACCATCTCCTAACATAAGGTGTATCAGAAGATCTTCAGATTGTAGTCTTATCTCAGCCTTTATTTCCAAGACAAGCACAACAAAGCAAATCAGCAAGTGAGATATAGCTTAAGATGTTAATTAGATGCAGATCAAAGATGCTTCTCATCAGCAGTTCTCTGATTACCGGAGAACAGTCTAAACCTCATACATTCCTATGAAAAGTGCAGAGATTAACAATATCATAATATGAGCTTATTTCATATTACCAAGTCACACAAAGCACAGAAATATCCTGCATGGTCCAGAAATTACTGTGATTACCTGCCTTTATAATGTATATTATTGAACCATCTGTTCAAGGTATTGTGTGCGTTTAGTCCTTTATTCAGAATTAACCTCCTACTCGCCAACTCTCCCGGAATGTCCGGGAGACTCCCACATTTCGGGTGAGTCTCACGGACTACCAGGAGAGTATGGCAATCTCCCGCGTCTGCAGAATTAGGGCCAAAATACCGTGACTCTCTGGGAATCGGGCATTTGGCCCGCCACCCACTGTAAAATGACGCGTTTGCGTCATGACATGATTTTGGAGCCCCCCCCCGCACGCTAGCTCCTGGAAGGCAATCGCAGAAAGTTGGTAAGTATGATTAACCTACTTTTTAAGACATATAGCACAGTTCCTGCTTTTTACCACTTACTACGCTGCTTACAAAGTTAGTGTGTGGAGATTTGAGCTCCCAGAATGCATTATGAGTGGACTCCTAGTGTGATTGGTCCGGATGTATTGTGTTTGCTTAGCTTGCACATTGACACCAGTGATTACTCTGAATGAGAAGGTACAGTCCATTCCAGCACACTGAGTCCAGACAGAGATCTAACCAGGAGCAACCAAATGTGAACTGGGAGTGTGCAGCTTAGTATGGTAATGAAAGCTGAGAATGAAGCAAACATGTTGCAGCAAATCTATTAATAATGTATATATCTTACAGATAATGGGCTAAGGAATAGAAGTTAGATACAGTTGGGCTCCTTCTGTACAAGCTATGTCCACCTTTGCATTTATTACACCCAATAGACCGGAAAAGATCATTTTTGCTTACAGAACCCCCTGTCTATTTTGATGAGTTGGTTAGATACATTCTCCAGCAGAGTAAATATACAATGTTTCTACACAATAGATAGGTATCATCTGCATATGTCCAGCCCAAACCACCACACAATTTGAATTTGTGGTATGAATTGCTATATCAGGTAGAATATGCAGTGGTGGGGACCAGACATGTTCAGAGGACAACACATAAGTCTTTCCTATGTGGATCAACAGTCTACAGCTCTGGGTACACTGTGATAGAGAATGTATCTATCAAACTAAGCAGAAGGGTCAAGTCAAGAACATCTCTTATCAAAATGTATCCTTAATACTATTAGATGTACTGAAGGAGGTGAAAAGTTCACAAAAGTAGGACATTCACTTAAAACTATTTTTCTAATAATAGATACTATTGATGCACTATCGGAGAATAATAGTTTAGGTCATAATAATGTGATCTTTTTTCCTGCAGTTGCCCCTGACATATATGTATTCACAAAGGAACCCGTCATTCTTGGGGAACCTAGTACATTGATCTGTCTTACCACAAAGTTCTTTCCCCCGGTTATTAAGATGAGTTGGCTGAAGAATAATCAGCCTGTGACGGCTGGAGTGTCAGAGACCGACTTCTACCCTGCACCAGATGGCTCCTTCAGTAAATTCCTGTACTTGGCAGAGATCCCGAAACAGGGAGATGTGTATACCTGTTCTGTGGAGCATGCCGGGCTGTCAGTCAACCCCACCAACAAGTTCTGGAGTAAGTAAAACAATTACTATATCTGTACAGATCATATGAATGGAACTCTATGTAATTAGCATCATCATCATCAACATTTATTTATATAGCGCCAGCAAATTCCGTAGCGCTTTACAATTGGGAACAAACATTAATAAGACAATACTGGGTAATACTGGGTAATACATACAGACAGAGAGGTAAGAGAACCCTGCTCGCAAGCTTACCATCTATAGGACAATGGGAGTTTGAAACACAAGGGCATGTGCTACATCATATTGCACAATAGACCAGCTAGAATGCAAAGGTAAAAGTATTGAGTGGGCTGTGTGTGTGGAAATGTTGGTCAGAGGGTTGTTGTCTTGTGTCAGCTGTGTAAAGGATGGTAATAGGGTAACCTAGGGAAATTAAGATGGTGGTTGAGGAATATCATAACCTTGTCTGAAGAGGTCGGTTTTCAGTGAACGTTTGAAGACTAGAGGAAAGTCTTACTGTGCGAGGGAGGGAATTTCCCAAAATGGGTGCAGCCTGGAAAAAATCCTTTAACCGAGAATGGGAGGATGTGATGAGAGTGGAAGAGAGACGTAGATCTTGTGCAGAACGGAGGTGTCGAGTAGGGAGATAGTTTGAGACAAGTGAGGAAATGTATGTCGGAGCAATTTTGTTGATGGCCTTTATTAAAGTTATTTCATCGTTTTCCAATCAGCATTGTCTAAGCGATTTATGGGGCATATTCAATGGTCGGCGGAATCGCCGAAAATCTCGCACTCTGCACTCTATTACCGTAATAATAGTGCGCGTAAAAACCGTTATTACGGTAGTTTACTAGCTGAATTTCAGCTCACAGCTCCCGTTATAACGGTAATAGTTTTAACACGGCGGGATATTCTAACAATTGAATATGCCCCTATGTGTTCCAAAGCACAAGCAATTTATTTAGCAAAAAGCAAGAAAAGGTTTAGCAGTTCCATAAACAAGTAAAATACAGTACAATATAGCTGATACATGATATATATTAAAGATATTACATTAAAGCAGGAAAATATAAAACACAAAATACATTACATCTTCCTTATAGGGTTTACCCAGGTTCAATGAATGCAGCCATGATCTCACATTGCCAGAATCAAAGATAGCTAGAACAAAAGCCAGGATGCTTGTATATCCTGTACAGATAACACTTGGTGAGGTCTTCATTGGTCCCGGGTTGATGATATTCCAGTTCCTTGCAAGTTATAGGTCAGTTCTTTTGATCCTTACAAAGGGTGAGGGGAAACTTCCCCCACCACATTGTTCATATGATTTGACTCTGAATGACCAGTTCAAACTGACCCACACAAAAGTATTTTTGAGCATTAATCTCATATTGCTTGTATCTTGCGATCGCTAGATGCGATCGCTATTCTGTCCACACCGAGTTAATGCTGGTGAAATAAGCTTAAATATGGGACCAAACTCTTTACTTTTTAAAACACCTGAACCCTAAATACCTTTACTACAGTATTATATATGCATAAATAAACAATCTAATACATTTTACTAATAAATGAATGTGGATTGGAACCTTAATAAATATGAACTATATATAAGTGAATGTGTGAGTGTATGCGTGCGTTATTTATTGTGCGATTGCGTCATGACATGTGGCGTACTGAATGCAATCGCACGGTGAAACAATATTAATTAATATACTTTCTTTCATCCAATTATACGACTTCGACACCTTATAGTAGAAGAATTTTATATTGGATTCGTTAAAATACAGGCAGCCAATGTAGAGACTGACAGAGTGGCTCAGCAGAGGAATAACGGTTTGCAAGGAAAATCAATCTAGCCGCTGCGTGCAAATTAGATTGTAGGGGTTCAAGTCTGACTTTGGGAAGACCTGTAAGGAGGGAATTGCAATAGTCGATGCGGGAGATGATGAGTGCATGAATTAATGTTTTTGCTGTGTCTTGTGTCAGATATTTGCGTATTCTGGAAATGTTCTTTAGGTGTATGTAACATGATTTAGATATAGAGTTGATGTGGGGAATAAACGACAGTTGTGAATCTAGGATTACACCTAGGCAACGAGCTTGCGGGGTGGGATTTATGGTCATGTTATCAACAGAAATAGAAATGTCAGACAGGAAGCTTCTGTTTTTGGGTGGGAATATTATTAATTCAGTTTTTGAAAGATTGAGTTTGAGTTGGCGAGAAGACATCCAAGATGAAATGACAGAAAGACAGTCAGTAACGCGAGACACACAGATGGTGAAAGATCAGGTGAGGATAGATAGATTTGTGTATCATCCGCATAGAAATGATACTGAAATCCAAAGGAGCTTATTAGTTTTCCAAGAGAAGTGGTGTAGATAGAGAATAGCAGAGGACCTAGGACTGAGCCTTGTGGTACTCCAACTGATAAAGGAAGTGGAGCAGAGGTTGATCCAGAGAAATGAACACTGAAAGAGCGATTAGATAGGTAGGATGATAACCAGGATAGGACAGTGCCTTCAAGACCTAGGGATTGTAGCGTTTGTATGAGGAAAGAGTGGTCAACAGTGTCAAATGCAGCAGAGAGATCCAGGAGATTTAGAAGAGAGTAATGGTTATTATTTTTTGCTGTGATCACATCATTGACAACCTTGGTCAGCGCAGTCTCTGTGGAGTGTTGAGAGCGTAAGCCTGACTGAAGAGGATCCAATAGGTTGTTTGCTGTAAGAAAGTGTGTGAGGCGAGTGTAGGCAATTCTCTGGAGAAGCTTGGAGGGGCATGGGAGCTGAGAGATGGGGCGGTAATTTACGAGAGAGTTAGGGTCAGAATTCTGTTTTTTTAAAATGGGAGTAATTACTGCATGCTTGAATAGGGATGGAACAATACCATTAGAAAGAGATAGATTACAGATTTTAGTTAGAGGGGGAATGAGCACATCATCATCATCATCATCATCATCATTTATTTATATAGCGCCACTAATTCCGCAGCGCTGTACAGAGAACTCATTCACATCAGTCCCTGCCCCATTGGAGCTTACAGTCTAAATTCCCTACTATAGACACACACTCACACACAGACAGAGAGGGAGAGACTAGGGTCAATTTGATTTCAGCCAATTAACCTACCAGTATGTTTTTGGAGTGTGGGAGGAAACCGGAGCACCCGGAGGAAACCCACGCAAACACAGGGAGAACATACAAACTCCACACAGATAAGGCCATGGTTGGGAATTGAACTCATGACCCCAGTGCTGTGAGGCAGATGTGCTAACCACTAGGCCACTGTGCTGCCCATGAGACAGGGACATGCCAATTTATGAGGGAATGGGATCAAGAGGACAGGAGGTAGAGTAGGAAGATGAGAAGAGAGTATAAACTTCCTCTTCATTTGTGGGATCAAATGAAGAGAGAGTGTTAGAGGGTGCTACAAAGGAATTGAGTTGATTGCTTGTCAAGGGAGATGATATCATTTCAAGTCTGATCTTATCAATTTTGTCCTTGAAATAGGAAGCAAGATCCCGTGCACTGATGGTAGTTGGAGGATTTGGGGCAGGAGGATTCAGAAGAGATTTAAGTGTGTTAAAGAGGCGTTTGGGGTTAGAAGCCTGAGCATAGATGAGAAATTGGAAGTAGGTTTGTTTAGCAGTGTCCAGAGCATTTCTATAGGAGTGGTAGATATCAGTATATGTGATGAAATCATTAGAGGTACAAGATTTACGCCAGTGACGTTCTGCTTTACGAGGAAGTTTTTTTATAGTTCGTGTTACTGTAGTGTGCCACAGTTGGCAACGAATTCTACGTGAAGTATGTAGTGTCGCTGGAGCCACTTGATCCAGGGCAGTTGCTAGGGTTTGGTGAAAATGGGGTACTGCCCGTTCAGGGGAGGAGAATGTAGAAATTGGGGAGAGAAGGTGTTGGAGAGAGGTGGAAAACTGTTGAAAATCAAGAGTTGAAATTCCTGCGGTTGTGAGGAGGCTTGGAAGAGTTTGACACTAGGAAGAGTAAAGAACTGGGGGTGAGCGAGTAGCTAATAAGGTGATGATCCGAGAGGAGGAAAGGAGTGTTGAGGAAATGAGAAACTGAGCATAGTCTAGAGAAAACAAGATCAAGACAGTGGCCATCCTGATGAGTAGCGGATTCAATCCACTGGGATCATTACACTGGAAATCCATTATAGGAAGAGATGTATTTACTAAATTTCAAGAGAACACACTATATAAATAGAATGCAATATTTAAGAAAGTGCAAAAGTGTAGTGTTGGGGATCTAACTGATTTCCAATGGAGACTACAGAATGTAAATCCCCTGACGAGATCTCCAGAAGATAACGTTTGATCACCAATCTGAGCAATGCATATTGCTTAAACACAACTTTGTACCAAGTGTATAGTAGAGAACAGCTGTGATCTTCCTGCACTGCTCATCTAGGAGGTCGCTAACTAAGCAGATAATAGCAGAGGCTCAATGTGAAATCAGGTTTGGTCTCCAGTTTCGCAAGTGCGCCTAGATTCTTAATCTATCCTTACACAGTGTTACAGTACTGACTCAGAGTGCATTACTATGTAAAATATCTGTATACGAAGGTATAACTAGGAGTGAGCACCAGGGGCAGGAGCCAGACAAGTTAGAGAGGTTGCACAGAATCAGCTTTTAAAGGAGAAGGGAAGGGAAAAATATAATATAAAAATAATTGCAATGGCTTTGTAGTGTGTCTAATAATACAGCAGTCAGCGTGATTGTACAATGATGGTGTAATTATCTAATTATCCCCATCTCCTTTTCTTGTATATATGGACAATGGCATAGTGCCACCTCTATAGTATGGTGAGATAAGGTTGGGACATGGTGTACAGGGGACAGGCTTAAAATTTAGCAAATCTCTGTGCCCAAGACAGAACAAGTTCTACTTACCACTTCTAATCTATCTGATGTAATAGTGTCATCTAGATCCTGCTTTTATAATTACAATACTGACTTTTTGGTGCAGTCAGTTTTCTGCAGCATAAACCAAGAGGAAACCAGGGCAACAGTAAACATTAGACAAGACTAACAATAATATAGAATGTATTACATTTAAAACAATACATTACAAAATGAACAATAAAGAGCCATCAGAAAGGAAATTATTTCCTACGTTTACTTTTGTAAATGTCTCATTTGACTACAGTTACTCTTATTTTCCCAGATCCAATGAAATGTTTCAGGGAAAACCGTAGTTATAAAAGCTGCACAGGAGACACATTGATGCTTTTCAAATTAAAAGTGAAACAAAAAGCCCAAAGTTATCTAAAGAATTGACTTTGATGCAGTATTAGGTCAAAAGAGGAAAACAGCGATATCCTGATTGATGTTTGTGAATAGTACAGGACAATTTCCTTAACAGGCAAATAGCGGCTCTGTGATTTTATGTAAACACTTCACCCTTTCCTAAACATCCCCCCTTGTGCCTCAGTACTGGGGTCCTGAGTTCGATTCCTGACCTTGGCCTTATCTTTGTGGAGTCTGTATAGTCTCCCCATGTTTGTGTGTGTTTCCTCCAGGTGCTCAAAAACATACTGGTAAGTAAATTGGCTGCTGACAAAATTAACCCTAGTCTGTATGTGTATATGTGTGTGTGTGTGTGTGTGTGTATATGTGTGTGTGTGTGTGTGTGTGTGTGTGTGTGTGTGTGTATATGTCTGTGTGTGTGTGTGTGTGTGTGTGTGTGTGTGTGTATATATATGTCTGTCTGTCTGTGTGTGTATATGTCTGTGTGTGTGTATATGTCTGCGTGTGTGTGTGTGTGTGTGTGTGTGTATATGTCTGTGTGTGTGTGTATATGTCTGTGTGTGTGTGTGTGTATATGTCTGTGTGTGTGTTAGGGAATTTAGACTATAAGTTCCAATGGGGCAGAGACTGGTGTGAGTGACAAATATGGTCTGTACAGTGCTGTGGAATTAGTGGCGCTGTATAAATATATAATGCTGATGATTTAAATCTGAGTTTGACTGTGGTTTGCATTTTGCAGCTTTTGTTCTGAACTTTATATTTTATTTTTATTTTTGTCCCTCATTAACATTTTTGCTGTGGTCACTTATTACAGGACCTGAGGTCCCCCATCATGATTCAGAGATGTCTGAGAACATTGTATGTGGCCTCGGTCTGGCTTTCGGGATCATTGGGATCATTGCTGGTATTGCACTGATTTGTAAAGGAAAGAAGAACATGACCCAGGGAAGAGGTCACTGACTTTATAGGTATGATATAAACCAGTTTCATTCTATGTGACTGTAACATACTATTCACATATATAGAATGATAGAATAAGTTATATATGGGATAATGTACCCCTACTGTAAATTACAATATTATAAGTCATTGACGTGTTCCGTGGCCATATAGAGGCCCAAGTCTGTTCATAAGATTTACTGTTAGTTAAAGTGCAAGTAAAACCACTATTCTACATTAATATATATAAAAGACTGTGTTTTACTGAGCTGGATGATATACAGAAGATAACTGGAGTGTTTATATGTAACTAACTCTGTCCTCGGTGCTCTCTTTCACTCCTCTACAGCATGTTGCTATGTTAGGAGGGAGGAGCTTCTCTACCAGAGCAGACACACAGTGACTGACAGCTTAGAAGACTTGTATTGCAAAAATGTATGATGTGGCTTGGGTGATATATACACGGGCAATGATATCTCAGTAGTTCAATGACACTATTCTAAAGATGTGGGAGGAGTTTCCGCTGTCTGTAATGAGATGGGATATAATACTTTAATTTTTACCAGAGCTACAGTGGAAAGTCAGGTTAACGCTGAACAATGTATTCATTTTGAGTTGGAGTGGTCCTTAAAATTAAAATATTTGTCTTTAGTAGTGTAGACCAAGCCTGGACATATTTCTCCAAAAATTAAGAGACAGTTATCATCCTAAAAATGGGCAGCATATATTTACCCCAAATAAAATATATCATCACGCATTTTACCAGACTGTGCCCCTATTGCATGTACTGCAAGCCTATGACACATATTATCGGTCTGTTTCACATTCATACTCATTGTCAGCCTGTGCCTCCATCTTAGATACTGATAGCCTATTGCCCAATTGGAAGGAGGCTGCCCAAAAGGGGTATATGCTCCAATTGCCAGAGTGCCTTTGTTAGTTGCTATAGCGATCTTGCTTTGTCCAGCTCTTATGTTGACTAAATTTAGGGCTACCATCATTTTACAATGAGAATTTGGAACATCCACGTGGTTTGAAGTTTGTTCAGGCCTTAAAAAATCTACCTCATACGTCCTTTTGGATGGCAAATAACATAACAGTTATAACAACCTATTCCAATGATACTGTTAGTTTATGTGTCAGAATTATGGGAAAATTAATTTTGGGTTACAGATTTGTTGGGAAAAAGAGGGAACTGTCCTGAAAAAAGCAAAAAACACACACATAGAAACCCTGTCTAAACATACTACATATGTTTATCTAACAGATAACAAGGGTGCCACCATTTTGGTTTTCCCCCTAAGGCAGCAGAATAGTTTGGTCCATCTCTGCTCATAAACATAGTTTTGTCTTGTTCCGAGTTTAGAAAGCATAGGACAGTAATGCAGATGTTTTGAACCTGTACTTTGTATAGTATTATGGAAAGTGTATGATGTATCTCATTTCTGTTTCAGATAATCCTCGATGCTTCTGGACTGCATTTTCCATACTGCTAAAATAATCACAAATTAGCTAATTTTCATTGTTTGAGATCCAATTATTAAAAACGTGGATCCTTGCTGCCTCCCTTCTGTGCGGAAAACCTGACTCTGCGCCTATTTCTGATCACATATTGTATGGTCAGAGAACTGTTGTGTTACAGTTATCGTTTCCATATTTGCTTTGAAAATACAGATTCCAAAAAGAAGAAATCTCAGAATACACCTCAGAATAACTTTTCTAGAAAATATCCTTAAATGCAGCTTCACTTTTGATGACACATCTCAGTGCATTATCTATATAAATCCAGGAGTCTCCCGGACATTCCGGAAGAGTAGGCAACTATGAATTTAACTCACCAATTCATCACTATACACATATCTCATATATAGGGTGGTCCATAAGTGTGGAAACACCTTTTTAAAATGGAAATGAGTAAGGAAATATTAATCCAGTGTCTACACATATGATGATCTGGGTGTGGAGGAAAACTTTTTGGGTTTGTGGCCAGTATGGCGGCCATCTTGAAGTGTAGGCAATGGATTAATATCTCTTTACTCATTTCCGTTTTAACAGGGTGTATCCACACTTATGGAGCACCCTGTAAATAAATATATAAATGGTGATATAAATCCAGTCAAATTAAAATTTGCATTAATATCTCCTAGTGGCTTTGTAAATGTTGCAATGTTTGTCAGTTCTATAAGGTACAATGCAATTTGGGTCACTGCAATGAGATTATGGCTGTGTCTCTGCCTCTACTAAGTAAACTTTTTTTTTCTGTTAAATGCTGTCTGTTTGTAACTGCTTTATAATACTGTACATATATTAATGTACAAGAATCTAATAAATCATTTTCTGAGAGTATTGGTTTATTTGTAGATTTACATATTTGTTTAAAGCAAACATTAAGGCAGGTTGGACAAAGTTTTCTAAAAGATAGAAAGAAACAACTTGTTGCTGAGCAGATCTTGATGTACAACATTTTTAAGAGGTAGATTTGTGCCAACAGTACACACATGTGCTAACAGCGCTTAACACATATCAGCATGCAGTCGCTGTACCCGACACATTAACTCAGTAATACCCAACGTGTACCTGCAATTTCCAACACCAAGGGGTAAATATACCAAGCTAAGAGTTTTCTGGCGGGTCTGAAAAACCAATCAGGTTCTAACTATCATTTATTTAGTACATTCTACAAAATGATAGCTAGAATCTGATTGGTTGCAACATCTTCACTTTTCAAACCCGCCAAAAAACTCTCAGTTGATACATTTACCCCCAAGTCTTGATTGTTGGCTGCTGAATGGTGTTAGCCTGTGAATTCACAAATTACCTGCAATAGGAATAGAATTGTGAGTTCCTGCACCGTACATACATATACAGTCAGGTCCATAAATATTGGGACATAGACACAATTCTCATATTTTGGGCTCTATACACCACCACAATGGATTTGAAATGAAACAAACAAGATGTGCTTTAACTGCAGACTTTCAGCTTTAATTTGAGGGAATTTACATCCAAATCAGGTGAACAGTGTAGGAATTACAACGGTTTCTATAGGTGCCTCCCACTTTTTAAGGGACCAAAAGTAATGGGACAAACTTAACAATCCTACATCAAACTTTCACTTTTTAATACTTTGTTGCAAATCCTTTGCAGTCAATTACAGCCTGAAGTCTGGAACGCATAGACATCACCAGACGCTGGGTTTCATCCCTGGTGATGCTCTGCCAGGCCTCTACTGCAAATGTCTTCAGTTCCTGCTTGTTCTTGGGGCATTTTCCCTTCAGTTTTGTCTTCATCAATTGAAATACATGCTCAATTGGATTCAGGTTAGGTGATTGACTTGGCCATTGCATAACATTCCACTTTTTAGCCTTAAAAAACTCTTTGGTTGCTTTTGCAATATGCTTCGGTTCATTGTCCATCTGCACTGTGAAGCGCCATCCAATGAGTTCTGAAGAATTTGACTGAATGTGAGCAGATAATATTGCCCAAAACACTTCAGAATTCATCCTGCTTCTCTTGTCAGCAGTCACATCATCAATAAATAAAAGGAAACCAGTTCCATTGGCAGCCATACATGGCCACGCCATGACACTACCACAACCATGCTTCACGCATGAGGTGGGCGGGCAGCATGGTGGCGTAGTGGTAGCACCTCTGCCTCACAGCACTGGGGTCATGAGTTCAATTCCCGTTTGCCTTATCTGTGTGGAGTTTGTATGTTCTCCCTGTGTTTGCGTGGGTTTCCTCCGGGTGCTCCGGTTTCCTCCCACACTCCAAAAACATACTAAAAGGTTAATTGGCTACTATCAAAATTGACCCTAGTCTCTACCTGTCTGTCTCCCTCTCTGTCTGTGTGTGAGTGTGTGTCTATATTAGGGAATTTAGACTGTAAGCTCCAATGGGGCAGGGACTGATGTGAATGAGTTCTCTGTACAGCGCTGCGGAATCAGTGGCGCTATATAAATAAATGGTGATGATGATGATGATGATGATCATGAGCAGTTCCTTTCCTTTTCCATACTTTTCTCTTCCCATCAGTCTGGTACAAGTTTATCTTTTATTTGTTATTAGAAAAAGAAAGAAAGAAAGAGAGGAATAGTATTTTGTGGGCACTCTTTTATACAAATGGTTTGATATATTATTATTATAAAAACAAATAAACTTTATTGATAATTATATTAAAAAATTGTCACAGCGAAATATTAAAAATGATGAATGTAATATTGAAACCTGTAATAATTCAGTTAAAAGGTAGGTTAATACCGAGCTGGCTTGCTGCTATTGATCTATGTAATTAGCGGCTAACGAGTATATTAAAGTACACTCAATTGGTATGAATCTATGACTAGGAGTTCCTGTAGTGGGTCTCTGCTGTTAAGATATCAGCAGGGATCCATGTTTAAGGTTGATAAACAATGAGATAGATCTATGGTTAAGATAAACTATTTGGCACAAATAAACCATTCAATCCCTTAATTGGTGTCTATAAACCAAATTACTAGTTATCACTTTGATAGGTTTAGCTTAATAATATATGAGAGCTAAAAACTTGTAAATGTCTGTCACTCACCGGACCGTGAGTGCCTCTTCCCGGACATTTAGGAACCGTGGCCGTCCACCATCCTGAGGGTCTGCGCATGCGCAGCCCTTTTCTATACTTCAGTGTATACCCCTTTAACTTAATTGGCAGATCAGGCTACCTCCCTATATTAAGCACCTGTGGTCACTACCACATTGCCTGATCTTGGAGTCTCATTCCTCATGAGTCTCTGAAGGTGTTCCTGTATTACTTGTGTATTCAGTGCTGCTGATTCCTGTGGTTTCCAAACCACTTCTACTACTGTGGTTCCATACCACTTCTACCATCAACTGTATCATCATGACTGTTTGCTGATTCCTATCCGCTGCCTCCGTGCACTACAGTCTTCTACACCACTTCAACGTTATTTTATATCAATGTGACTGTTTGCTCATTGTTATCCGCTGCCTCCGTGCACTCCAGCTTTTACCTCACTCACCTGCTTCTCATCAAGTCTGTTTGCTGATTACTATCCGCTGCCTCTGTGCACTACAGTCTCCTGCTTGCAACTCGCCTGTGTTCAACATCGTGACTGCCAGCTGACTACTATCCGCTGCCTCTGTGCACTACAGTCTCCTGCTTGCAACTCGCCTGTGTTTAACATCGTGACTGCCAGCTGATTACTATCCGCTGCCTCCGTGCACTACACTCTCATCTCATCTGTGCTGTGACTTCCTCGAGACTGCCGCTTTTCATTACCATCTGCTACACTTCGTGATCTACAGCTCCTGCCCTGCGCTGCACTCCTGTTTCCCATCGCTGTTGGTTCCTGTGGTTGCTACTGGTTACCTCCGTGTGCCGCTGAGTCCTGCCGCTGTGGTCAGCGCTATCGTCCATCTCCTGCTGATCCACTCTCCACGCCTTCACGTGTTCCACTGGCCTCTACCCTCCTGTCAGCATTGGATTTGTATCTCTTCTACTACCCTCTGCTGGATCATCTCCATTCTCCTGGGTTTCCTATGAGTCCAGTTCCACGTGTTGCTGACTCCTGTGGATTCGTGTCCCTGTCGGTCTACTCACCTGTGCGCTGCACCTGCTAGACCGCTGCTTCTCCTATCCTGGGACTTCCTATCCAGTCGGTCTCCAGCCGCTCAGGTACCGCTGCAATCCCATCTGACTGCTACTGCTGAACCACGGTATGCATACTTTTCATTGACTGTGCTGTGTATTGCATATCTTGCTGGACTGTGTTTGGTTCTCTCTGGAGTCTGCTACCCGCTGAGTCTCTTGCCATCATTGACTGTGTTATCATTGTGCTGGACTACTTCAAGAGACTTTCTAGATTGCAGACCTGATCAGTCATTTACATATATATATACCTATATTGTGCATATTACTGTGGATCGTGTATAAGGTGCCTGTGTATATCCTGTGTTGCAGTCTTCCCCCGTGCACCTCCTCACATATATATTCAGTGGTACAACTTGCTGATGTCAGACCACTGATCCCTGTTTCCGGTATCACCTGTTCCATTATCCTCTCACATAGCAGTGGTACAACTTGCTACCGCAGACCACTGACTACCTGGATACCTCCACTTGGATTCCATTCCTTCACTCAGACAGCGGTACAACTTGCTACCCGCAGACCGCTGACTCTCATCACCTCCTTGTTTCTGTTGGACATTCCTCCTCACTATAGCAGTGGTACAACTTGCTATCGCAGACCACTGACTACCTTCACGTGTCCTTGTCCATACAGTTCCTTGTGTATCATTACCTCATTATTACCAGTGTTGCTAGTCATAGACTTTCCTGAGCATCTCATCGGCCATCATTTCATGTTCCGTGATCACCCAGCTACCAGAGTACCCTATTACCATCTACATTGCTCTGGTAAGCCTACCATCTGGTGATCCCTGGGTAAAGACTCCTAGTGCCCGTGACAGTAAGATCAGGCCATGACAGACCCAGATACGGAACCTACAGCCAAAGAGATGCTGCGGCATCTGGTTACTCGTATTGAGCAACAGGAAGTTCGCCAACGGCATTTACTGCGGTGTTACCAGGCCTTAGCCTCCCAAAGACCGTCTGTACAAGATGCCACAACTACTGTTGATGCTCCTGTGCCTTCCTCCGTTTCCCCAGTGCCATCCCAGGTGTTTACAGCTTCCACGCTTCACCTGCCTACTCCGTCAAAATACGATGGAGACCCCAAAACTTGTAGGGGTTTTCTTACTCAATGCTCAGTTCATTTTGAGCTCCAACCTCAAAATTTTTCTACCCATCGTTCCAGAGTGGCCTATCTTATTTCATTGTTTTCTGGACAAGCTCTCGCATGGGCTTCCCCTCTGTGGGAAAGAAACGATCCATTGTTACAGGATAGTGCCGAGTTTATTTCCACGTTCCGAAGTGTATTCGATGAACCAGGTCGTGTCATTTCCGCTGCATCCAGCATTCTCCGTCTTCGCCAAGGATCTCGCACTGTGGCTCAGTACGTCATTCGATTTAGGATCTTAGCCTCTGAACTTCAGTGGAACACTGAAGCACTAGTTGCCGCCTTCTGGCAGGGGCTTTCCGATAAAATTAAAAACGCACTGACTTCACAAGAACTACCCTCCTCTTTAGAAGATTTGATCTCTCTTTGCCATCGGGTAGACCTGAGGTTTCGTGAAAGAGAACCTGAGAAAACAACTTCGGTTAAAACACCTCCTCTCTCAAATCCTCAATTTCACCCAGCTTCATCTCCGGTGATACCCATGGAGATAGGTCGCTCCAAATTAACTTTAGAGGAGAGGGACCGAAGAATAAAGAATAGACTTTGTATCTATTGTGCCGATTCTACGCATATGCTCAATTCTTGTCCCAGGAGATGCCGGGCTCTAACCAATACTGGGGAGATAAGGTTAGGGTTCCTGCAGTCCTCTCCATCGTCTATGAAATCTAAAGTCTGCGCTTTTGATGTGACTATTTCCTTTGCTACCAAAACCTTTGAGTCACAGGCATTGATTGATTCCGGAGCAGCAGGAAATTTTATTTCCAAATCATTAGTAAATCAATGGTCTCTACCAGTGATTACCTTAAAAACACCCATTACTGTGACGGCTATAGATGGATCACGTCTCATCAACGGTCTCATCACCCAGAGTACGTCTCCAGTAACCCTTCAGATTGGTGCCCTGCATCATGAAGAAATATCGTTTTTGATCCTTCCTGTTACGACAAGTCCGATTGTCTTAGGCCTTCCATGGCTTCAGTGTCACTCTCCCCAGATTGACTGGCGCACTCCTCGAGTTACATCTTGGGGAACTGAATGTCATCATCGTTGTCTCTCCCAAGTGGTTTCATTCAAAAGACAGCATTCGTCTATTCCACCAGGTCCTCCTCCACAAGATCCTTCATCTACGGATCTGTGTGATAAAGTTCAGTCTGAACGCCTTCCTCCTCATCGGGCGTTCATGACGTCATCGGACGTTGAAGATGGATCTCAGGAGTCATCTTCAAAAAGTCAAGTGCTGGTGGTTCACGGTCACCATCCGTCTTTTCCGGAATTTCCTGCCCTCCCGCCCACCCAAGTTCCTGCGGTGGAAACTGTTTGTCAGACCTTTAAAAATATCTGGTCTCAGGTCAAAACCTGTTTAAAGAAGACATCTATCAAATATAAATCTTTCGCTGATAAGAAGAGGCGGGCTATTCCACCACTAAAAATTGGAGATCGTGTCTGGTTATCCACAAAAAATATTCGTTTGAAGGTTCCATCCATGAAATTCGCCCCTCGTTTTATTGGTCCATATAGGATCATTCAAGTTATCAATCCAGTATGTGTGAAACTCCTTCTTCCTAAGAGTCTTCGGATTTCTAATGCCTTCCATGTATCTTTGCTCAAACCTCTTATTATCAACCGTTTTTCAACTCCTCCCTCAGCTCCGCAGCCAGTTCAAGTCCATCAGGAGGAGGATTTTGAGATTACCGAGGTACTAGATGCAAAAATTTCGCGAGGAGTCCTCCACTTCCTCGTTCATTGGAAGGGCTTTGGTCCTGAGGAGCGCTCTTGGATCAAAGCTGAAGATCTTAATGCTCCTGCCCTTTTGAAGAAGTTTTACTCCAAAAATCCGGACAAGCCCGGTTCCAGGCGTTCTGTGCCCACCTTTAAAAGGGGGGGTACTGTCACTCACCGGACCGTGAGTGCCTCTTCCCGGACATTTAGGAACCGTGGCCGTCCACCATCCTGAGGGTCTGCGCATGCGCAGCCCTTTTCTATACTTCAGTGTATACCCCTTTAACTTAATTGGCAGATCAGGCTACCTCCCTATATTAAGCACCTGTGGTCACTACCACATTGCCTGATCTTGGAGTCTCATTCCTCATGAGTCTCTGAAGGTGTTCCTGTATTACTTGTGTATTCAGTGCTGCTGATTCCTGTGGTTTCCAAACCACTTCTACTACTGTGGTTCCATACCACTTCTACCATCAACTGTATCATCATGACTGTTTGCTGATTCCTATCCGCTGCCTCCGTGCACTACAGTCTTCTACACCACTTCAACGTTATTTTATATCAATGTGACTGTTTGCTCATTGTTATCCGCTGCCTCCGTGCACTCCAGCTTTTACCTCACTCACCTGCTTCTCATCAAGTCTGTTTGCTGATTACTATCCGCTGCCTCTGTGCACTACAGTCTCCTGCTTGCAACTCGCCTGTGTTCAACATCGTGACTGCCAGCTGACTACTATCCGCTGCCTCTGTGCACTACAGTCTCCTGCTTGCAACTCGCCTGTGTTTAACATCGTGACTGCCAGCTGATTACTATCCGCTGCCTCCGTGCACTACACTCTCATCTCATCTGTGCTGTGACTTCCTCGAGACTGCCGCTTTTCATTACCATCTGCTACACTTCGTGATCTACAGCTCCTGCCCTGCGCTGCACTCCTGTTTCCCATCGCTGTTGGTTCCTGTGGTTGCTACTGGTTACCTCCGTGTGCCGCTGAGTCCTGCCGCTGTGGTCAGCGCTATCGTCCATCTCCTGCTGATCCACTCTCCACGCCTTCACGTGTTCCACTGGCCTCTACCCTCCTGTCAGCATTGGATTTGTATCTCTTCTACTACCCTCTGCTGGATCATCTCCATTCTCCTGGGTTTCCTATGAGTCCAGTTCCACGTGTTGCTGACTCCTGTGGATTCGTGTCCCTGTCGGTCTACTCACCTGTGCGCTGCACCTGCTAGACCGCTGCTTCTCCTATCCTGGGACTTCCTATCCAGTCGGTCTCCAGCCGCTCAGGTACCGCTGCAATCCCATCTGACTGCTACTGCTGAACCACGGTATGCATACTTTTCATTGACTGTGCTGTGTATTGCATATCTTGCTGGACTGTGTTTGGTTCTCTCTGGAGTCTGCTACCCGCTGAGTCTCTTGCCATCATTGACTGTGTTATCATTGTGCTGGACTACTTCAAGAGACTTTCTAGATTGCAGACCTGATCAGTCATTTACATATATATATACCTATATTGTGCATATTACTGTGGATCGTGTATAAGGTGCCTGTGTATATCCTGTGTTGCAGTCTTCCCCCGTGCACCTCCTCACATATATATTCAGTGGTACAACTTGCTGATGGCAGACCACTGATCCCTGTTTCCGGTATCACCTGTTCCATTATCCTCTCACATAGCAGTGGTACAACTTGCTACCGCAGACCACTGACTACCTGGATACCTCCACTTGGATTCCATTCCTTCACTCAGACAGCGGTACAACTTGCTACCCGCAGACCGCTGACTCTCATCACCTCCTTGTTTCTGTTGGACATTCCTCCTCACTATAGCAGTGGTACAACTTGCTATCGCAGACCACTGACTACCTTCACGTGTCCTTGTCCATACAGTTCCTTGTGTATCATTACCTCATTATTACCAGTGTTGCTAGTCATAGACTTTCCTGAGCATCTCATCGGCCATCATTTCATGTTCCGTGATCACCCAGCTACCAGAGTACCCTATTACCATCTACATTGCTCTGGTAAGCCTACCATCTGGTGATCCCTGGGTAAAGACTCCTAGTGCCCGTGACAATGTCTATCCATTGTTTAATTGTAATAGGCTGGTTCCTAAATGCTCCTGATAGAATCAACCTAATATCTGGCTGCTAACGGAACCTAATCCTAATCTCCTAGCTAGAGGTGTACTAACTCTCAGCCTATATTGAATAATTTATAAAAATAGAGCAGCGAGCTCAGCGTAACGCCGACGCGCGTTTCGCTTCTGAGCTTTGACAAGGCAACCCGATGGTCGGTTGTGGTAGGCTCTATAAAGGGGAAATTCCCGCCCCTTACGTGACGTACATAGGTCAGCTGAGCCGAGGATTCAGAGGCTCGCTATTACTGTGAGTCTATGAGTGGTGCTTCGTATCACATGATACATCATATGATCCTATGACGTCATTTGTTGATATCACCATGGAAATAAGGGCTTGTTATATGATTATACAGCTGGTTTTCCGTATCAGCCACAATACGATATTTAAAAGTTGCATAAAGTATGACTTTGGCTTCAACAATATATTTATTATATGGACCATATATCAGAGGACTTTATTAGTTGAAGATAATAGTACTTAGCCGATATAGCTCGTATGTTATATTAATTAGGTCATTCACAAGACAACCAGGTAAGTGGTTAGCGTATCAAAATACATAAAGGATCTAATTGCTTATCATTAAAAGATAAAGGTGTCATGTTGATAAATTTAATCTGAGATGGTATAAGTTCCATATTATGATATATATCCATGTTATGTTTACAGTGTGTTAAACGTGAATATTAATGGCTTCACGTTGATTGTAACTGCAATACTTCGCCTTATATTTATTACATGATCTTAGTATCCTGAAAAAATGAACATTAAATTTGTCAAAATATAAAACAATGTGACTAGTGCAAACATATTAAAAATGTGATGAATGATATTATTCTTTGTGTGTTTGTTGTGTTTTTTGTTGTTATTATTTATTTATTTTTATTTTTATTGAGTGTTAATATGTATTTTTCTGTTGTTTATTGTGCATTTTTTATTAATTTTTGTTTATTGTGTTTTATTTTTTATTTTATTTTTTATTTTATATATAATTTAATAAGTGAATAGTGCTGATTGAAAAAATGAAAATAAACAGTGCAAAAACCAAAACATGAGTGATATTGAATATCTAGGTTAAGACTAATCCAGCAACTCTAGCTGATACAGATAAATAAACATTGATGTGCTTAAGTAATCAACAACACTGAATATGTGAGTTTTGTTCTGTGGTTATTAGTAATTCAAATTCCAGTTAAAATTGAACCTATTGAACCCAAATTTTGGGGTTTAAAGTATTGCTTATACTCATAATCAGGTAAACACCATGTAGTTACTATTATCATTTAGGCCATTGGGGATGAGGCTTCCCATCAGAAAGATTTTTTTGGTTTCATGTTTAAGGAGCTCAGTTTGTATATCCCCGCCCCTAAGACCAAGATTTATCTGTTCCATTGCATATGTCTTGAGGTATTTAGGATCATGATCATGATGTTGTAAGAAATGTTTGGCTACTGTAGTCAAAGGTCTCATGTTAGTTCTATCCTTAATAGCATTCCGTATGTTCCCCACGTGTTCAAGAATTCTCCTTTTGAACGGTCTGCTGGTCATTCCTATGTATTTCAACTTACATGGGCAGGTTAGACAGTATATCACGTTGGGTGTGTTACAATTAAGGAATTGTTCAATACTCCATTTGTGTTTAAATTTGTCTGTATATTCTTTAGTTGGAATTGTATATTGACATGCCTTACAGACTCCACAAGGAAAAAAACCCTTAGGTCTTGTTGATAATTGTTTACGTTCTGATTGGAGTGAACTGTGAACCAATTGATCCTTAAGATTCCTTGACCGTCTCCATGTAATTGATACTCTGTCATTGAGAATTTTACGGAGGTCCTCATCAGACATGAGGACATGCCAATGTTTTTGAAAAATAGATAATATGTTTTTCCATTCCGTACAATATGTTCCTATCATTCTGATATCATTAGTTTGTAACCCCTTCTTGGTATTGGGAGAGGGATATAGAAGGGATTCTCTGTCTCTCATTTTAACAGCTTGCTCTGCCTGTTTGATCACCTTTCTACTATATCCTCGATCATGAAATCTCTTTTTCAATTCGTCTGCTCTTTGTCTATACACTGTTTGATTAGAGCAATTTCTTTTAATTCTTAATAGTTCTCCTTTCGGAACACCCCTAATCACCGGGGGAAAATGAGAGCTCGTAAAGTGTAGAAGACTATTGGTGGCTGTTTTTTTACGGTATACATCCGTATCCAGTCTTCCATCATTAGTCTTTGTAATTGTAAGATCCAAAAAGTTGATTGCCATCTCATTAATTTCTGAGGTTAATTTAAGATTGATATCGTTAATATTCAGAATCTTAACAAAATCTTGAAAAAGAGAATCCTGACCGTCCCATAGTATTAAGACGTCATCAATGTAACGTAGCCATAGTATTACATGATTTGTATATTCTTCATTCTGAGCACAGAATACATATTCCCTCTCCCACCAGCCCAGAAATAAATTGGCATAGGTGGGAGCACAGGCTGTACCCATGGCTGTCCCCTGTATCTGTAGGAAGAATTTATCTTCAAATATAAAGTAATTTTTGGTTAAAACAAATTGTAACAGTTGTACAAGAAACTCGTTGATGTTATTCTGTTTCTCCATATATTGAGAAAATAACGTACAGCCTTAATGCCTAGATGGTGAGGGATATTAGTGTACAGTGATTCCACATCTAGAGAGGCCAATTTCGTAGAGCTATTGATTGTTACATTATGCAATTTGGCTAGTACATCCAAGGTGTCTCTTACATATGAGTCCAAACTCACTACGTGTTTACGTAAGTGAAGATCAATATATTTGCTCGCATTCTCCGTAAGACATCCTACCCCCGATACTATTGGTCTTCCTGGGGGGTTGGACTCATTTTTATGGATCTTTGGAATCATGTAGATTGTAGATATCTTTGGGTTACGTACTTCTAAGTATTCATAATCATTTTTAGATATTATACCTCCATCAAAGGCTTGTTTGATAAGTTTGTTATAAGATAGTAAATAATTAGCTGTAGGATTGAAAATGATGCGCTTATAGCATTCTACATCATTGAGCTGTCTATACATTTCTGCCAAATATTGTGTTTTGGGCCAGAGAACAATATTTCCCCCTTTATCCGAGGGCTTGATGATAATATCATCCCAAGTTTTAATTTCTTTTAATGCTGTTCGTTCTGTTATGGACATATTGTTCTCACCCACATTATTATATGAAGATGTATGATATAATTGATCCAGATCTTGAGACTAAATCTCTATAAACTTTAATCTGGGGACAGATGGATACATCTGGAAAGAAAGTTGATTTTTTCTTAAATTTAGGACGTGTAATTCCCGTCTCTATGACTTGATCCTCAGTATTTAGTTCTTCCAGTATTTGAAGTGCACTTTGTTCTGCTACTGTATCAAATACGCTAGTCATTATATTTTCTTCTTGAGGGTCATTTGAAACAGTGGCCTGTGATTGCTTGGAATAAAATTTCTTAAGTAATAATTTCCTAGAGAAAAGCACCAGATCCTTCTCCCAATCAAATCTGTCAAACTTAAGGGATGGCGAAAATGACAAGCCTTTACTAAGAAGGTCAATATGTGTTGAGGTGAGCTGCCGATTTGTCAAGTTAATAATTCTCAATTGATCATCTACAGCTTGGTGCGTCTGTAGTTCCTCCGAGGAGGGTAAGGAGTTTCTTGTTCCTCCATTATTTTTATCTTTCTTTCTATATTTCTTCCCCCCCCCTCCGTATCTGTCTGATTTTGATTTGTTTCCGCCCTCTCGATGCCTTGGGCGTAACCCTAAAAAATCCCTTCCATAATGAGAATCTTCCTTTGATGACATGGAGGGATCCGTTGTTTCTCCCTCAGATGAGTCAATTTCAGACATGCTGGAGAAAGAAACTGATTTGTTTGTCGGCTTTTTATGATGCCATTTAAAAACTGTATTATTAAGATAATCATTACGATCTCTCGTAAATTTAATAAGTTTTTTATCCATCACTAGCTTTTCAAATTGATCCAACTCCTTTTTAAATTTATCATAAGCCTTCTGAAAAGTCTCTAAGTTATCAAATTGTTTGAGTTTATCACCTAGTACATTGATCTCTCCTGTATATTGATCTAATATTAAGGTATCATGCTTGATCAGAATTCGAATCAGTTCATTAGAACATTTAGTTAGAGCTGTTTCCCATTCTCTTTTGAGGTCTTCATTGAACAGCTCAAAAGTGGGGTACACCTTAGGTCTTAACCCTCTTGGAACCATATTTTGTTTTGTATAGTTGTTAAACATCGTCTTATTCCAGTATGTTTTTGTCTGCTTATACATGATATTTTTTAGCATAGAGAGGTCTTGCGTCCAGTCATCACTATCTTTATTTTGTGAGGTATAGCCAAATAAAAGGTCAATATCCTCATTGGACTTCCATTTTTCTTGTCTTGTGACCAAATCATTACTAATGCTAAAAACCGCCATCGTGGATTTATATACTTGTAATTTACTATTGATTAATGGTTAATACTATCTATTTGTATAGCTTGTGCTGGAGAAATACTACTAGCAGTGTGTCAAGAGCACACTAATTCATCACAGAACACAATCGATTTTACACCGCACCAAGCTTTGAACCCCTTGAAGGTCAATTACATAAATAATATTTAATCATATAGGGGAGGTGCTCCAATACTATGTATCAACTATTTGTTATTAGAAAAAGAAAGAAAGAAAGAGAGGAATAGTATTTTGTGGGCACTCTTTTATACAAATGGTTTGATATATTATTATTATAAAAACAAATAAACTTTATTGATAATTATATTAAAAAATTGTCACAGCGAAATATTAAAAATGATGAATGTAATATTGAAACCTGTAATAATTCAGTTAAAAGGTAGATTAATACCGAGCTGGCTTGCTGCTATTGATCTATGTAATTAGCGGCTAACGAGTATATTAAAGTACACTCAATTGGTATGAATCTATGACTAGGAGTTCCTGTAGTGGGTCTCTGCTGTTAAGATATCAGCAGGGATCCATGTTTAAGGTTGATAAACAATGAGATAGATCTATGGTTAAGATAAACTATTTGGCACGAATAAACCATTCAATCCCTTAATTGGTGTCTATAAACCAAATTACTAGTTATCACTTTGATAGGTTTAGCTTAATAATATATGAGAGCTAAAAACTTGTAAATGTCTATCCATTGTTTAATTGTAATAGGCTGGTTCCTAAATGCTCCTGATAGAATCAACCTAATATCTGGCTGCTAACGGAACCTAATCCTAATCTCCTAGCTAGAGGTGTACTAACTCTCAGCCTATATTGAATAATTTATAAAAATAGAGCAGCGAGCTCAGCGTAACGCCGACGCGCGTTTCGCTTCTGAGCTTTGACAAGGCAACCCGATGGTCGGTTGTGGTAGGCTCTATAAAGGGGAAATTCCCGCCCCTTACGTGACGTACATAGGTCAGCTGAGCCGAGGATTCAGAGGCTCGCTATTACTGTGAGTCTATGAGTGGTGCTTTGTATCACATGATACATCATATGATCCTATGACGTCATTTGTTGATATCACCATGGAAATAAGGGCTTGTTATATGATTATACAGCTGGTTTTCCGTATCAGCCACAATACGATATTTAAAAGTTGCATAAAGTATGACTTTGGCTTCAACAATATATTTATTATATGGACCATATATCAGAGGACTTTATTAGTTGAAGATAATAGTACTTAGCCAATATAGCTCGTATGTTATATTAATTAGGTCATTCACAAGACAACCAGGTAAGTGGTTAGTTACAATGGATAGACATTTACAAGTTTTTAGCTCTCATATATTATTAAGCTAAACCTATCAAAGTGATAACTAGTAATTTGGTTTATAGACACCAATTAAGGGATTGAATGGTTTATTTGTGCCAAATAGTTTATCTTAACCATAGATCTATCTCATTGTTTATCAACCTTAAACATGGATCCCTGCTGATATCTTAACAGCAGAGACCCACTACAGGAACTCCTAGTCATAGATTCATACCAATTGAGTGTACTTTAATATACTCGTTAGCCACTAATTACATAGATCAATAGCAGCAAGCCAGCTCGGTATTAATCTACCTTTTAACTGAATTATTACAGGTTTCAATATTACATTCATCATTTTTAATATTTCGCTGTGACAATTTTTTAATATAATTATCAATAAAGTTTATTTGTTTTTATAATAATAATATATCAAACCATTTGTATAAAAGAGTGCCCACAAAATACTATTCCTCTCTTTCTTTCTTTCTTTTTCTAATAACAAATAGTTGATACATAGTATTGGAGCACCTCCCCTATATGATTAAACATTATTTATGTAATTGACCTTCAAGGGGTTCAAAGCTTGGTGCGGTGTAAAATCGATTGTGTTCTGTGATGAACAAGTTTATCTTTGTCTCATCTGTCCATAGGATGTTGTTCCAGAACTGTATGGCTTTTTTAGATGTTGTTTGCCAAACTCTAATCTGGTCTTCCTGTTTTTATGGCTTACCAATGGATTACATCTTGTGGTGAACCCTCTATATTCACTCTTCTGAAGTCTTCTTTGATTGTTGACTTTGACACATATACACCTACCTCCTGGAGAGTGTTCTTGATTTGGCCAACTGTTGTGAAGGGGTTTTTCTTCGCCAGGGAAAAAATTATTCTGTCATCCACCACGATTGTTTTCCGTGGTCTTCCGGATCTTTTGGTGTTGCTGAGCTCTCCGGTGCGTTCTTTCGTTTTAAGAATGTTCCAAACAGTTGATTTCGCCACACCTAAAGTTTTTACTATCTCTCTGATGGGTTTGTTTTGATTTTTCAGCCTAATGATGGCTTGCTTCACTGATAGTGACAGCTCTTTGGATCTCATATTGAGAGTCAACAGCAACAGATTCCAAATACAAATGTCACACCTGGAATCAACTCCAGACCTTTTACCTGCTTAATTGATGATGAAATAACAAGGGAATAGCCCACACATGTCCATGAAATAGCTTTTGAGTCGTTTGTCCCATTACTTTTGGTCCCTTAAAAAGTGGGAGGCACATATAGAAACTGTTGTAATTCCTACACTGTTCATCTGATTTGGATGTAAATTCCCTCAAATTAAAGCTGAAAGTCTGCAGTTAAAGCACATCTTGTTTGTTTCATTTCAAATCCATTGTGGTGGTGTATAGAGCCCAAAATATGAGAATTGTGTCGATGTCCCAATATTTATGGACCTGACTGTAGTTAGATTGTATATAACTAAGCAGAAAGCTTGTGATTTAAGGGTGTGTGAAAGTAGTTTAGCAATATTCTGAGTGTGGTCTGAGTAATGGAGAAGAGTAGAAGTGGACAGATGCTAACACAAACCATGGGGAAATTTTATCTGTAGCACATGGCAACTCTGCCCACCTCCAGTAGTCGGCAACTGCCTGAAGTAGTCAGCACATATAAGCATTGTTATTATCATAGATTTGTAAGGTGCCACAGTGCTCCACAGTATATGCTGGACTTAAACTTAGTCTCCAGACCGTTACAGTAGTATAGTAAAGAGATGTATTTTAAGACTGTTTAAAAATTTTGAGACTCAGAGAATCTGAACAAGGGGTGTATGGCGAATTCCGTGAGAAATCTTGTGGGTGGGACTGAGAGATGATTACCAGAGACGAAGCAAATTGCAGGTCAGTGGTGGATCTAAGAGGACGAGAGGGAGAGTGTTTTGATTTGAAGTTTGAAATGCATAAAAGGGAGTTGTTGAGGGCTTTGTGGGTAAGGGTGAGTAATGTAAATGGTTTCTGGAGGATATGTGTAGGGATTTGCAAAGTGGTGCAGCAGATGTGGAGTGGTGCGGCATTTAAGATGGATAGAAGCAGGGATAAATGTGTGAGGGGAATACCAAATAGCTGGAGGTTGCAGTAGACAATGCAGGAGATGATTAGAGAATGGATAAGAGTTTTAGTAAGGGTGTGCATCGGCCACTTTTAGTGTTTTGGGTTTTGGGTTCTGATTAGCTTGAGGTTTTGGGTTCTGATTTGTTTTGCCAAAACACCTGACGAAAGGTTTTGGTTCTGATTTAGGGTTTTGGGTTCTGATTTATTTTTAAAAAAGCATAAAAAGTGCTAAAATCTAGTTTTTTGTTTGTTTTTCACTCCTACGCTATTATTAACCTCAATAACATTCAATAACAATCATTTCCACTAATTTCCAGTCTATTTGGAACACCTCACAATATTGTTTTTAGTCCAAAACGTTGGACCGAGGTAGCTTTCTGGACTGCGTAGTGGAGTGGGCCCGGTACCCAATTTGGTACCGGGGCCACAATATATCACCCTCAACTGGTCTGAATTCCACTGCACAGCTATCTGGACTGCGTAGTGGAGTGGCCCGGTACCCAATTTGATATCGGGGCCACAATATAAAACCCTAAACTGGTCTGAAATCCACTGCTCAGAGTAATAGAAATGGCAGTTATTCAAATCCCCAGGAGAGTCTAAGTGGGGTAAGCCACAGAGAGATTATTTCCCTCAGCAAGGACAGAGCACTGGACTGATGCACCACTGGACTCAGCAAGGACAGAGCACTGGACTGATGCACCACTGGACTCAGCAAGGACTTTTTTTATATTTTTTTTAAAGGATTTTTGTAGAATTTTTCTTTTTTTGGAAGAATTTTTAATACTTTTAAGATAAAGATGCACTTAGCAAAACAAAGCACAGGACAAAAGCACCGCTGGACTCAGCACTGAACTGATGCACCACTGGACTCAGCAAGGACAGAGCACTGGACTGATGCACCACTGGACTCAGCAAGGACAGAGCACTGGACTGATGCACCACTGGACTCAGCAAGGACAGAGCACTGGACTGATGCACCACTGGACTCAGCAAGGACTTTTGATTTTTTTTTTATATTTTTTTTAAAAGGATTTTTATAGAATTTTTCTTTTTTTTTTCTTTTTATGGAAGAATTTTTAATACTTTTAAAATAAAGATGCACTTAGCAAAACAAAGCACAGGACGAAAGCACCACTGGACTCAGCAGGACAGAGCTCTGGCAAAAGCACCACTGGACTCAGCAGGACACAGCACAGCACAGCACAGCATGAGAAATAGCAGGACAGAGGACCACCTAACACACCCTCCCTCTTTCCTGATCAATGCCCGAGTGAAGATGGCGGCGGCAAGCGGGGAATTTAAAGGATCCGAGTATCGCGAGATCCGACAGCGGGATTATGACTCAGAGCCTCGCTTTCAGTTTCGGAATCGGCGGGAATACCCGGGCAGTGCTCGGATCTGACTCGGATCCGCACTGTTCGGGGGGGCTCGGATTCCAGAAATCCGAGTCCGCTCATCCTTAAGTTTTAGTAACATTTTCGGAAAGAAAAGGGCATATGCTGAAAACTATTCTAAGGTGGAGGCAATAGGAGTGGGAAAAAGACTGGTTGTGATGAATAAAGTGGGGGAGGGAGATTTGAGTGGAGGCATTGACCCTGGGAGGAACGAAGATGATAAACTGTTTTGGATATGTTGCCCTTTAGATAATGTTGGGAATTCAATGAAGCGATAGCAGAGAGACATTTGGTTATACAAGTACAGAAGGAGAGAGATCAGGGGATGAGAGGTAGATTTTGGTGTCATCAGTGTAAGGGTGGTACCAGAGGCAGAATTAGTTCCCCAAGAGAAGAGGGATACAGTGAGAAAAAAAACGGGGCAGAGAACCCAGATTTGTGGTACCCCAAATAAATTAGTGGTAGTTGAGGAAAAGATATGCCAGATGTAGATATGCTGGGTAGGAGGTAGAAAATAAACTAGGAATCCGTTACCTTCAGATCCTACTTTGTGACACTCCACAATCCACCCTCAGTTCATTCTCTCCAGTAACCAAAGAAGAAGTCTCTGCGCTCATCTCATCATATCACCCAACAACCTGACCCCCTATTCTCTCCCAACTTCTCTGCTCTCTCTCTCCCACTGCAAGACCACCTCTAGCTCACCTCTTCAACCTGTTTCAACTGGCAGGTTGCAGGTTGAGATGATGAGATGAGTGCAGATACTTCTTTGGTTACTGGAGAGAATGAACTGAGGGTGTATTGGAGGAATTGGAAGGAAAGTTTTGGGGTAGAACGAGGAGCATGAGCAAATAGTGGGGATCGCACAGGGCCCAGGATTAGGTGAGTTGTTGCCAATAGCCATGAGAAGGAGCTGGGCAGGATAGTGGACATGGGGGGATGATTCGTGGAGTGAGGTTTGTTTCTGTTTATGTAGGTCAGTGAGTATAGAAAACAAAACAATTGATGCATGCAGATTAGCGAAGAGGGAACTAGTGATGGGAAATAATAATAGGTGATGAAGACATATGATTCTGGAGAGAAAAGGATTTTGAAGTAAAGTGTGATGAAAGTGAGTAGGAGAAAGTGAGAAGGGATATTAAGCAGGTGCATGGTGGAGGGATGTGAAAGATGTGGATGAATGTAGATTAGGTACAGTAGTTAATGAGAGAGTGGAAAGGAACAATTGATGCAGAGCAATCAAGGAGATGGATTCTACTTTACCGCCACCAGGTTAGGGTTCCTAGAGTAGGCAGTCACTGCAGCTTTGACTCAAGATCCAGAATGCTGACAACTTGGTTCAGTTTGTTCAGATATGGAAATGGGAATGGCAGTTGAGCTCTGTGTGTTCAGGAGCTGAACACAGATGCAACAGGAATGACAATTAAGCTCAGTGTGTCCAGCAGCTGTATGCATATGGTAGTTCAGTTACAGTGTATTTAGTTTTGAATAAACACGTTGGCCAATTAATTATATTACGAACAGCAGCCACTGAACTCTTTACTTCTGAGCTCATGCACATATTCCAAAAGATGACAGTTGGGCTAATGATATAACTAAATTTCTTAGAACAAACTCCTGAGGGTAAATGTATCAAGCTGAGAGTTTTCCGGCGGGTTTGAAAAGCCAATCAGATTCTAGCTGTCATTTATTTAGTACATTCTACAAAATGATAGCTAGAATCTGATTGGTTGCTATAGGCAACATCTCCACTTTTCAAACTCGCCGGAAAACTCTCAGCTTGATACATTTACCCCCTAATGTTAACCTCTGAAACTATAAAGTTGTCCACCTATACTACACTCCTCCTTTCTTAGATAATAAATACAAAATTATGACCATGCAATAAAATAATTAGACACAAATATCTTCAGTATATGAATCTTTTAAGAATATTAATTGAGCTTTAGAGAATATCTCTGTTACCTGTCAGGATAACGACTGAAGCTTTGATGCACTAGACTCGGTAAATTGTAGTTCCTGTCGTAGACTCTGGGACTTCCTCTAAAACAGTTGTAGACCCACATTCTTGTTGGGTATTGTCAAATCCAAAGTCTTTTACCAGTGGATTGAAGTTGTCTCATATACACAAACCAAAGAAAATTCTTTCCTGCATGCAGTTATGTCCAGAGAACAGAAACAAAACACACACCCTCTTGTTGCGTTTCAAGTAGCTATTCTGTTTATTACAATGGAGAATACATATTCTTATAGAACATTGAAAGCATGCAAAGCGATACAACATCTGGCATCATATGTCTAAAATAATTGGGGATATAAATCTGCCATTGTATGGTAGCATAAATTCTAAGAGGCCCATACTCTTATCTAAATGAAAATAATTGGCATTGGGTGCCTCTTATCTTCTACTCCTAAGCACCGTCGACATATTTCTAGGATCATATCATATACTCCTTATTTTTCTTAAGACATCTACATTATATTTGAAGCCATCTTAAAAGCACAAGACACATTTTTAAATGACTTCTATAGTCTAATTTCTCAGTATCTACTGAAGTCTCTGGAGTTACATCTTATTGAATATACATGTCTGTGGAAGCAACTTGATGTTTTATAACTAAAATTGCATTTGGCTCTTGAATTGATTCAACAACATTTGAGCTCCTTTGAATTGGTCCAACATTTGAGCTTGTGGCTTGTTTCCCTTGCGCATTAATGATTTGAACTACATGACAACTCCATAAGCCTGCTCCAACATCAACGGTATACATAAAGAGACCAAACCTTGAAATGATTTTCCCCGGTTGCCATTTGTCCTCTCAACAATCTTGCGCTAACATTTCTTGACCAACATTAAATTTTTTATGTATATTTGAATTTCTTTTTATAGGCTACTAATTTGCTCGTGGCTCATGGGCTTTTATAGCTTTCTTGAATGTTTGAACAAAGCTTACAGCTAATCCATTTGTGTCTGGATGGTATGGTGCTTAAGTGAAGTGTTTTATGCCATCACTTTCAGGAATCTGGAATTCTGAAATGATCTGATGTCCATTATAATTACAGTTTTGTTTGGGTAATCCGCTTCTAGAGAATGTAGGACCCGATTCATCAAGGTACGGATCTGCCTTCTTATGCGCATAATCTGATAATCGTCTCTGCGCATGCACGAAACAGGGAGTTACGATGCGTAAAACACCATAATACGCTGCTCAAACAGAGCATATCCGTCACGGAATGGAATACGTGTCTAAAACTCCATCGCAAATACATTTGCGATGTTGGCTGACCACTTGAGAAGAAAGGGGTGGGAATGGGAGGAGAGTGGGCGTGGAGTGGGCGGAGATAAGATATCAGTTGAGAAGAGTAGGCGTTATGGATTTTAACTTAAGAGTAGGAGTTCCCTCTGTCCGTGTACGTAAAACTGACGTCAATCATGTCTCAACTCCTTACTTAAACTTAAGGCAGCTCAGGGCCATGTTTAAGTCCAAAATAGTTAGCTAAAATAACAATTAAACTGCTCAAAAAGCATTGTGCGCTTTTAAAATGCAAAACTAAATATGCACAACATACATACGAATACAGAAATTTTTAGGTTTGGTTTTTTTTAAAAAATTTTTTACATCTATTTGGATATATATCTTAAAAATTTTCCATTAGTACGTTTGTGTAAAATAAGCCTCTTTTACTTAAAGACACCTTTGTAATAAATGCCACTGTAAAGTGTATGATGTTTGCTGATATTTTGAGCCTTTGGTTTAAATCCGGAACTGCCGGAATGCCGGAATTAGTCAACTTAATATAGCGCCCTCTGCTGCTTGTTGGGTCTTGAGTAAAGATGCCTGTCTTTTCTAGGCCTGTATACTGCATTTTGGTATGCTACACATATATGTTCTTTGGATTATGGGGATCACCTTTGCTACATACTTCCATATATATATATATATATATATATATATATATATATATATATATATATATATATATATATATATATATATATATTGGAGATTACACCTATAGATTACAGTTATCTGTTATAACTGACTTAATGTATGCAGGAATGGATGGCTGAGTGCATTCCACTCCTGGAATGGAGCGCTGAGTGCATTCCCCATCCATACCGGCAGCCGGAATGGATGGCAAAGGTACGTGCAAAAACATTCACATATCCTGAATAAGGCCTTTCTCACTTTTACATGGAGCTCTAGCAAATTGTATAGCAATGCAAAAATTTTGGCTAACACACAATATTTTATATTTATTCTCTATGTAAAATGGCTCTTATATCCACACATCTTTCCTATTGTTTGTTAACCCAACTGCTTCCAAACGCTATTCAGAATAATACTGCTAAATTTTCACTTTTCACGCCAGAGCTGTTTGAAATTAGAGCTAGCGTACTTTTACAACAGAGACACTTTGGAACTCAATACATATATAGGAAGAATATTAGTGATTCCACACACACAAGAGTGTTGAGTGTTGGGGAGGAATTGAACTCAGGTTTCGAGTTTGCAAAGGTGCATTCTCTAACCGCTACACCAATGATCAAGTGGTCTAAAAATGATTTCAATTGCATAGAATGAAAAACAGACCATCAACCTTAGCTCAGGACAAGTTTTGGGATTTCTAGTTAGGGATAATGTCAATTATTTCACTAGGAACTATTAGAGGTGTAAGTCCTTGGAATATGCACTGTGAAACGTTTAAAATGAAAATCACTCCTGTATATTAATTTTTGGTAAAACATTTCGTTTAGCATTTGGGACAGTTTTTTGGCAAAGGGGTTTGGGGGCCATTTTGGGATTTACACAACTTTCATTTGTGGATGAATCCTAAAAGTGTTTGCAAGCAACTTATTAGGGTCAGCTGCTTCTCTGTGTTGTACCTGCATACAATTTGAGTTGGCACTTATTATTACCAACATGAGGGTTATCATGAAATCAAGTACTACACCTACACACACACACACACACAATTGTCTGTTTTTGTAAACCTGCCGAGCTGTAAATACTAAAATAGGATGAATGATCGCGGATGCGATTATTATGGCGAATGAATAGTATTTGCGTACTTTACTTTTATTAATTGTGTTGAAACTTACAGGAGGGTCGTATTTGCACTTTGCACTAGAGGTTGACTCGTGGACTTGAACTTATGACCTTAGCATTGACAGATGGAATACCTAACCACCACACTATCGTCTACACCAGGGTTGTCCAGGCCCAGCACGCCTGTAAATGTGGCCCAGAAGGAGTTTTGGTTGTGGCAAGGGGGCAGCACTGTTAATGGAAAAAAAAAAATCCTGCAAAAAAAAGAAAAGAAAATACTTACCTTGCGTTCACATGGTCACGTCAGCTGGTACTCCGGCTCCCTCCCTTGTCCCTCCTCCTCCGTGCGGTGCTCGCAGTGAATGTCGGGCGTGATGTCATCACGCCCAACATCCATTGCGGAGCGCAGCACAGAGGAGTCACCCGCGCGAGAAGAACAATCAGCAGCACAGAATTGGAGAAAAGAAGAGAAGAGGACAGGAGAACAAGCCGATTAAAAGGTAAGTTAAGGAGGATTTTTTTATTATTTCAAGGGACGCTGACCAGTGAATAAAAGTCACCTGGCCCTGGAGCATCATGGACCTTATCTCCCTGCTACATACTTCTACTTGTAATACTAATGGGGCATTATATATTATTCTCTTTGGCCCATTATAAGTTGTTATCCCTTAACTAACATAGTGGGTGAATTAGCAAAACAGGTCCCAATTTAGGGTCACAGTGATGTATATGTCAGGTACCGCAGGCCTGGTCAGGGCACCCTGATATACAATGCCTGGCTTAAATGCACTTTATTGATATTGCATCGAAACAATACAAAAAGTGATTATAGTATAATAACTAGAGAGGATTTTTTGAACAGGGCGATTGAAAGGTAAGTATAGGGGTATTTGAAAAAAAAGTGATATATATATATTTATATATATATATATATATATATATATATATATATATATATATATATATATATATATATATCACTTTTTTCTCATATATATATGTTAACTATGTTTTCTATGGTTTTTTGGATGATCAGCTATCGTTATTGTTAGTGTATCTTATGTGCGGCCCAAACCAACTCGTCGTCTTCCAATGTGGCCCAGGGCAGCTAAAAGGTTGGACACCCCTGGTCTACACCAAATGGCAAATATGTTCTCTTGCATACCTTTAAAATTTACACTCATTAAACCATGATCTTTGCACAACACAAACATCTAAGTTCATTTTTCAAATATGTGAATTATCGTAACAAAATACACTTACACTACTTTGAATACACTTTGAAAACATGACAGATATCTTTTCAAACCAAACACACTCGTCCACTCTGAACGCACCTGTGTGCTCGTAATGCCGTTCCGGCGTACTCACCGACAGATAATTCAGTAATCAATTCAGTGGTACTTAAAAACGCCTTTGTGGAACTTCAGTGCTGTTGGGAGTTTCAGTGGTCTGGGTGAGTATACTACAGATGGACAAATGCTGGTTCAAGACGTTTACAGCAGTACCTTTGTCAATCTTAAGTATTTTTACCTATCAAAGCATTGCTATGTGTTTGAGAGCTAGAAATGCCATTCATACTATATGTTTTAAGCAACTTCACTTGGTGCTGAAAGTGGTTTACAAACTTTGTTAGAGAGTGGCTTTTGGATGTTAGAAGTAAAGTGTTTGTTTACATTTGGAGTTAGATACATTCGTTCACTGTGTATACTTTGATGAGGGACTGCATACAGACTTCAATAATGTAGTGATTTGACTAATTTTCACCCTTTTCCTGCCTTTATTTGTTAACTGCTCACCCTCTCCAACAGATTAGAGTTAGCAGAGCTTTGCTGAGTGTGATAATAAGAAGCTACTTTGCGTCTGTGTGGTAAGTATTGAGTGGCACCTTTTTTTTTTGCACTATTAAGGGGCAGGTGGAATTTGATGTGGTGTGTTAGGTAAATTAATATGGTTGTTTTGTTTTTTGGTAAAAAAATCCCATTTTTTAACACAATTTGCTTCACTCTCTGTATTCCGTGTTTCACACTCCATAACTGTTTACACCTTACAAATTTTAATGTAACTAATGTGATTTTGCACAAGGTGATTTTGGTGTTTGCCGCTGGTAAGTATCCATTTTCCATGCACGTCTGTGGTGTTTCTATATGGTGAGGTGGTGTTTGCTCAATAGGGCTGGAGTAATTTTTTTCCCCAACATTTTATGTTAATTTCCCTAAATCTTGACTGTACTTTGCCACAAAAAGCAGGAAGATGAATGTTCACTATATTGTAAGTATTGGTTTCATAATTTGAGGCAACGGTGAAAAATGAAAAGTGGAAATGTGTCACCTACTGTTTTGTTTGTTAACTCAGGCTTTTGTAACACATACAGGGGATCCTGGAGTTGGACTACAATCTGTTTCACGGGGGGCCTGATCCTCCGCCACGTCCAAACCAGCAACTAGTACAACATCGCCGTCCCAGGAAGCGCATCTTCAGGCCATGTGTCGGTCTCTTTGGGATATCGGATGCGGAGGTTGTCCGCCGCTATCGGCTTCCTCCGTATTTGATCTTGGACACCCTGCGCATTGTGCAGCGTGACCTGGAGCCAATGCGCAACATCCCGACAGCAGTACCGACTTTGACCAAACTTTTGGCGGTACTGCACTTCTGTGCGTCTGGGTCATTCCAGACCACAGTGGGGGTCGCGGCAGGTATGTCCCAGGCCACCTTCAGCCGCTTGCTGCCGGTTGTGCTAAGGGCGTTCCTGTCGCGGCTCGCCCAGTTTATCCATCTGCCACTCGATGAGGAGTCCCTTGGGCGGATAAAGCAGCAGTTTGCCACCATAGCTGGCTTTCCGCACGTCATAGGGGCAGTAGATGGGATGCATGTGGCTTTGGTTCCGGTGAGTGGGAATGCTTTGGTTTTTATGAACCGCAAGCATTTCCTCGCAATCAATGTCCAGGCCATATGTGACCCGTCTCTCCAGATTCGGAACCTGGTTGCGAAATGTGGGGGGGGAGTACCCATGACTCCTTTGCCTTTCGCAATTCAGAGTTGTGGCCTAGATTGCAACAGAGGCAAGGGGGTGTCATGCCACATGGAGATGCGTGGCTTCTTGGTAATTTTTCTAATCTATTGATTCTGTATAGTTGAATGTGTTATTAATAATGTATTATGTAGTTATATCCTGTAAAGGCGCAATTTCACTGCCTGGACTGGTCTGGTGGTGCACTCATGTACGAGCCGAGGAAAGTTTGTAAGATTATAGCTCTGTGTGTGGTGTTTCATAATATAGCTATCCGGAGTGGGGCTCCAGGGGTCGCGGACGAGGTTGTTGGGGTGGATGAGGAGGAGGAGGAGGAGGAGGAAGATCTTGAAGACCCCCTTCGGGAATTAGTGCGTGGGTCCAACTTCAGGCACTATGTGTTGGAGAGATATTTTTGAGGTAAAGCAGTTATTGGAACTGTTTCCTTTAAAACAACAATGCTCTCTGCTGTAATAATGATCAAGCTAACCCAAAATATGAATCACAAATGTATGCACAGACCAAATGTGGTTAGAAATATACATGGCCTGGTGTGCTACTGAAATGTGTTACATTTGTCCTAATCGAAAAATGAATGACAACCTGTAAGTTTTTTTTAAAATGTGTGTTGGATGTCTCGTTAAATGTCTCAAAGTTTAACGTCAGTGTTTTTGGTGTAATGCACCTTAATGTGTTTGATTTCAACAACTGTCTAATGTGCCAGCATCAATGTCCTTGTGTTGAAATGTAGTGTTCAGTTTGAACAGTCCAAACATTGCACATTTGCCGCTTGTATTAGCTATTTAATTAAAGGGCAGAATGGTCTAGTATGTCAATGGCCATTAGCTTAAAAGTGTTAATGTGAAATATTTGTTTTTAAATTCTAGCCTAACAGTGTTCATTGAGGCATGTGAGGTTTATATGTTATTGTGCAACACATACAGTGTTGAGAAGGGCACATTTGTTACAATATTTTTGTGCATTTTATATATATACAGGCTGTTTCACCCTTCAAGCCTATTGTGCTGGCCTCAGTGCCTTAGCATTTGCCATTGGAGTTGGTGGATGTGGCCATGGTGAAGGCTGTTGACAAATCTAAGTATCTTGTCGAAGTCAGCAAATTGGATAAAGTCATTTCAATTAATATCGAGCAAACTTGATTGTCTTTGTCTGAAATTATGCGTAGAGCACGCTATGGCGTGGAAGGGCGTATCCGGCCGCAACATGTGGCAATAACAGTTTTTAACACTTTAGTATACATTCGCACAAACACACACATTTGTAAATAGTACACATTAATCGTAGTCGCAACACATAGTTATTTATGTCGAAATATAGTAGTGTTTATATGTAATAATATAAGTTATATGCATATTAGCGATACATATGGTTCAGGTTAAAGGAAATATGTCATGTCTGATATCATATTAATCCCCTTTACATCAGCAGCTGCTCGGTGCATTCGGCGAAGAGATCGCACATTGCATAGTTATTGATGTTAGGGAATAAACCTTTAATATGATATTGACTGTGAAATGCTAATGGACTGATTGTAATTGGAGTTTTGGCGGGAAGAACAGAGCTCATCCCCTGGAGAGATGGCCCCCACCTTTGGATTCCTTAGATTGAATCAGCCTATGATGTGCAACCCCCTGGGCCTTCCTGAAACCTGGACCAATAGAAGCAAGCTATACCATCTGCATTGTTTACTGTATCTCTGTGGGCATATAAGCAGCACCTCCTCATCTAGTGTTCAGTTACCTTGACCACAGACTTCAGACCTGAATGACTGTGCACTGGATCCAGAGCGCCTGCGATAAGTAACGTACTTATTATTATTTCGCTTGAATATATTCTGCTACTTTTTGAGAATAAATCTTTGTGCGTTGGAAACACAAATTCGAGATCCGACAACCGTTATTGGATAGTGATAAAACGCTCATAACAATCTATAGTGTTTGCATCACTAAAATGTAACTGTCAAGTGTGTGCGCTGCAGACAATATTGATGTTTGTAACCATTACTTTGTGGGTCTGCTAAGTCAGCATATGGCCATGTGCTATTTGTGTTACTTATAGGTTTGGGGTTACTTTCCTGTCAAATTCAACACTCTCAAACCAAGATATAGCTCAAACCCACAAGCCACTATTACAGAGAATACTGTGTAGAACCTTACCAGACACTTTTCACATTACAATACAGTGTCCACCTTCAAGTGCACCAAGGCATAAGCTAGGTACATAAACGCAAGTTCTTTGTGAGCTAATATTGGCTTAGTAATTGTTTGTTTCACATTCAACAGGGTACGTTGGCCTGGATTTTGGAGTTGTGCATTTCGCGTTTCCCGACATGTTGAAATATTTCTCCAATGCTTCAAGCCTGCTTATGTTTTTATCCAAGGAACTTTGCCAAACAGACCACTGATTTCTTTGCTATGTATTTGGTAGCAAGTTTGGAATCATCTATGTAATCAATAAATCTGAACCTACAATAGTGTCACCAAACTGTCCTAAGCAAGTATTTGCTAATTACTATACTGCTGTGCTTCCTCTTGTCATACACAACAATCCATACATAGTGCTTTGGGGCCCATTTCGGAACAAGTCTACTTGTACAATATATTGAATGCATGTGTGGTTATTTGTCCTTTGCCTACAAACCCACTCTCTGTAGTGGTTTTTAACTATTACCCATTATGGTTTTTTAGGAGGTTTGTATGTCTGGTTGCTTGTTTTCTGGGCAAATTTTTGGATTTTGTATGCTGGGAGGTCAACATGGTATGTGAACACAAACCTCTGCATTTAGAAATGTAGAAAATCGCTCTTAATTTAAAATCAAACCTGCTTCACCAAACCCCCCCCCCTCTAACACACACCAATGTTTATTTTACAGAGCTTTACCACAGGAACATATCAAGGTTAAAACCTTATTACATCTTTCTTTCTTTTTACTTGGGAGAACAACAATTCTCTTATATTTTAAAATTAATTTCAGTTTATACCTCTCCCTGTCACAATTTTGTACCCCAAAAATGTCATCCTTTAAATTCACTTTAGAAACCGAATAAATAAATGGTGATGATAATGAGGAAGATTCATGTCAATAATTGGCTTTACCTGCTCTTTGATCAGTGTGATGTTATAGAAGAATTGGTGATTACATAATTAAAGGGGTATCCAACCAAGATGCAAGTTTAATGCATAGGTTTGTACATGCTCCCCGCAACATTTACTCAATAAGTGGCATTATCTTTGTGGCTTCCTCTGCACTTCTTTGTGTTTTGTATACAGTAGTATCCAAAGGGCGGTTCTGTGTCATATCCAAGGGCAAAAAAACCCACAGGGCTTGAAGTAAAAAACACAGATGGAAGATAGAAAAGTAGGAAGTGAAAAATATAAAAGAATGTATTTAGTGGAACCTGCAGGAAAATGTGCACAATTCAAGTTGCCAGAAAGTAAAATGAAAACAATAATTATATATAGAATGTTTGGTGAGGTACACGTGATTGAAAATGTACATTTGAGGCATCAGTCAATAGAACAAAGCATACTGCTTACTCTCCCGGAATGTCCTGGATACTCACCGATTTTTAAGAGTCCTCCCGGACGCCAGGCTGATTAGACCACCTCCTTTAATGAAAGTGGGCAGGGCCTAAATGACGCAATTTGATGCAAGTCGCATCAGGATTGCTCCCATCACCCACTGCGCGTTTCCAGACCTATCTGAACTCCCAGAGGTTCAGACAGTGGGCATGTATGGAAGAAAGTATGTTTTGTATTTATAAGCCCCCACTAAGCACACCCTTATCTCAAGTTACTAAAATTATTCCACATATATTGAATGTTACCAGTATCTATATTACAATAAAATAACAGAACAGGAAAAAAAAAAAATCAGTCGCACAATGTTGCTCAGTAAGCCATTTTTTGCTTGAAATTAGCAATACATTTGGCTTGTTGTTTGTGGAGGCTTTCCATTTCCTCTACAAACTTGGACATTTCGCCCACAGTTGGTGGTGGGGGAGGCCAATAGTCAGCTTCCTCAATGTGTGCTGAAAGAAACTAAAATAAAAATACATGCAAACATCTCCTCAGAAATTAGCGTCTAATGTGCGGGAAAATGCATTTGGAGCTAGAGGCCTAACATTTTAAAGTTATGTAACAGTACACGTCTCTAGTAAGTCCTGTCTGTTTGACAAATTAGGTTTGCATGTATTTTTATTTTAGTTTTTTGGTTTCTTTCAGCACACATGGAGGAAGCTGACTATTGGCCTAATGTATAGTATGCCACACGGATGTGCCCCCAATTTATAGTATGTCACATTGCTGTGTCCCCAATTTATAGAGTTCCTCATAGTCACCTTGACTCCTCCGTTCCCTAACGAGCTACTGATAGTTACTTCACTAAAGCAGACGATGATGGCTGAAACAGCTGCATGCGTATGTGCTGAAGCTCCGTTTTGACCATCATAGGCTGATTTAGTGAGGCAGCTGCGGAGCTCAGGCGAGCTCAAGTGTGCCAGGCAGAAGTGGTTGGCGTTCCACATCTGTGACGCATGCTGGGGGTTGCCGATCCCTGCCCTACACTAACATCTTTTACTTTGTGTCAGTGCAGCTTTAAGGTGCTTGTAAACCACCTCAGTATAATAGTGATGGGTGCACTGTTTGACTTGTTACTCTGTGCACTGAAACATATCGTGCATATTACATTTCTGCAGTTGTGCAATGTGGAATTGACAGCTGCAACCTCTAATAGGTTGTAGTTTGCTGGGAGTAGAGGGGTATCTAGAGTAAAAAGTCCCCTAGCAGACAGCACAACAAGTTCCTCATATAAACACAGTATCATATTCCCAGCCAAGCTACTGAGATGGACTCTGGGAGACAATGGAAGCGTTTCTTTTACTGCAGTCATTTGTTGCCAGGTAGGGTACCAGACCAGGGAGTTGAGAAGTGTATCTGATTCATTGAGGCTGGGGGAGATGCAGACAACTGTCTCATTCAAACTGAAATTGTCTGAAAAAAAAATTCTATATGAAAATATGATGCAATATAATTGATAGAAAGAAAACTCAGTAATTAGATGGGAAGAGCTCACACTCAAATTATTGTTTTGGTGCTCTATGTGCATCCAGTAGTATTATGGGCAGGCGCTGCCTGGCAGATTTCAGCCCGGGGGGGCGCACAGGCGGCCGCATCGCGTGTCATGTGATGCGGCCGCCTGTGTGCTGACGCAGCTGCATCCCGCGGTGAGACTGAGCGGCCCGGGGGACCGATTCCCCCTCGGCCCAGCCCACCTCTGATTATGGGAGGGTGTCTCATATTTTACTGACATCTACTTTCTACATATAAAATCATATTTGAGGTGAGGCAATTTATTTGGGTCCCTCATTTTGAAAATAGATTTATTTTGGAATTCTCACCACTGTTCAAAACAAAATATTTTTGAAGCTCAAATAAAAAGAACGCTAAAGCTTTTTTCTTAATGAATTACAAATAACAAATATTATTACATAAGCATTCAACCTCCTTGTTACAATACTTAAGGTGTGATTACAGCAGTCTATTTGGAGGGGAAGGAGCCCCTGTACTATCACCTTTCAGTTGCTGCTAGTGTAGCTTTAAGGTGCTTGTAAACCACCTCATTATAATGTGACGGGTGACTGTTTGATTCATTACTCAGTGTACAGAAACATGTCATCTACATTCATTTCTAAATTTGCGCAATATGGAATTGAGAGCTGCACCTTCCAATAGCTTGTAGCTTGCTGGGAGGAGAGGGGTTTCTGAGGGAAAAAGTCCCTTCCAAAGTACACAATAACAAGTTCCACAAATAGACCCAGGGATCACATTCCCAGCCACGCTACTGAGCAGGGCTCCGAGAGCCAATGGGAGCATTTATTTTGCTGTAGTCATTTGTTGCCGGGTAAGCGACCAGCCCAGGCGACCAAGAAGTGTATCTGGGAATTGAAAACTCATGACCCCAGTGCTGTAAGGCAGAAGTGCTAACCACTAAGCCACAGGGCTGCCCCGTGACATGACAGGTGATAACTAATACCTACGCTGACTATTTACTACGTGCATTGAATATACTTTCTCATTTGAATTGACATACTTTTGACTAAACACTGTATGTTTTGAGCATCGAATAACTTTCTAATTTACAATTTTCCAGGAGTGTGGTTAACTCCTTATTCGAGCCATTCACATGGGAAAAGTACCACTAAGGCTAGTAGCACCAACTGCATATCGATTTATGTAAAACCTATATAGAAATAATAATCATGTATTTTCTGTCATAACATCTGGTCTTATGATTGACTATAATATTGCAATGGTGATTATTAACGTCATTCCTTGCTGAAAATAATGCTAAAATAGGCTAGATGCAATTATTTGCAATTCTTCAGCATCTAGGCCCATGCTGTTACATATGGGTATTTGTATTTATAACGTACAGTTATTAATCACCCACTTATTATTGTTCCACATTTGCCATAATTATGCATCAAAGTGAAATGTTGTGTTAACCTTCATCCTTTTTAATTGTATTAATAACATTAAATACTACTTGCTATGACAAAAGAAATTGATTTATATTAATTTCCATTTTTATTCTTAGATGTGAAGCAGCCACCCACCACAGAGATCAGTCAGAAGAGGAGGACACATGAAGAGATGGAGGAGGACAGAGAGGAACTGCTAGAGACGACTACCCCCTCTCCTCCTGCTGGTCCCACACATACACCATTTGTGCTACCCCTGAAAGATTTAGAGCAAAGTAACAACAATATAGAAGGAATTATGTCCGATATTAGCCTAACCCTCTGGAAGAGTAAGGGCCAGCAGGAACAACTAATAACAGCTGTAGAGAGGGTTGGACAATCCCTGGCAGCAAATCTGAGTCGCCTGGTTCCTGTGGCCTCAGGATCTAGGCCCACATCTGTACCCAGGCAGAATTAGCATGAGGCAGTAGAAGATTTAACGCCTGCATCTTCTCCGCCAGCCTTCAGTGCTTGGGTGGCTTGACAAGTGCAACAAACATTTAACAAAATGTAAATGATTACAATAATCTTACAAAAAATGAAAATCAATAAAGCCAGATTTTGACTTTTTTGGACATTTGTCAATTATTCACAATTAGGGAAGACAATAAATCAAACTATATGGTGACCTTAGTAAAGAAAGCACTTACATTTGGCATTCTGGAGAAATATATGCAGTGTGGTTACATGTGCTAAAAAGACATGAAACATTTCTTTTCATAAACAATTAACATGTCATAAGATGTAATTGCCATATTTCAATCATATTTGCATGCAGCATAAATCCATAATTGTGTCAAAGACTCATCCATAGTTATCATGGTGTCACTAAATAATTCTATTATTTGTATGCACAAATTTAAGGTTACAGTATATGTTATAATTTCAATAATTTATGTATTTATAAATGACACTTACAAGTAAAGAATTGTTGAAACACATATTCCCTGATGGACGCATATTACTGGGAGTCGACAGGCTCCTGGGCAACGTATTTTGCCTTATTGCCAGCAACCTCAACCTCCTCATCCAAACAGTGATGTTATGAAATATGACACACAGAACAATAATATTGGACACCACATCCGGTGCATACATAAGGGCTTCACCAGACCATTCAAGGCAATGAAATCAGGCTTTAGAAATAATAAAAGTCAGTTTGATGACCGACCTGGTGGAGGCATGCGCAGCATTGTAAGTGACTTCATGCTCTGTGCTTGTATGTAATATAGGAGTGAGGAGTAGAAAGGATGTGTATTATCTCCTAAAATGATAGAACAAAACAAATGTAAATTAACATGACCTATGTATGTGTGTGTTGTGATCTTTCTTTCAAAACAAACAATACAATTTCAAACAAATGATGTAGAGATGGCAAATTAAGTGAATACTTTTGACACAAAACCATGATAATGTCACATGCGCCATGGGCACTTCCTGGATATTTCACTGCCAGGCTCCGATTGTGGAGACATGCATCACATATCGGCTGAACATTAATGAAATAGAAGTGTTTTAAATTTCTATAAATGGATTGATTCTAGATATACACATATTTTTATATATAATAATTAATTGTTCATATTGGACACTGGAATTATTAACATCATCTATGGTTACATTGACTGTTAGTCAATGCGCACTTAACATGTGATCCTAGATTTCTATAAATGGATTCATTTCTTCCTGATAGTACCAGGGCTACATGAGTTCCATTTACTGCCCCTATAATGTGCAAAAAAAAAAGCTCATTGATGAAATTTCTTTTTTTATGGGTACAAGGGATCCCTCATCCAATGTGCCCTATCGAATTCATGAACTGTTTGTAACAAACTAATCTCATTCCATGACTTCTTCCTCTCAAACAACCTCAAACTTCTGGCAATAACAGAAACGTGGCTCACACAGGGGCCTATTTATCAAGCCCTAAACCATGCGGAGACTTGACCCCGATGACTAAAGCCATCAATCTTACGGGGAGATCATCTTTAACACTTCTTTCCCTCTCTCTGACCATCACCTGATCACTTGTAAGCTCTCCTCCACTCACCATCATCTTTGTACTCTATACCAGGAGTTCACATACCTGCAGCAATTTCAATTGTATTGATTTCTAACAATTCTTTTCTGCAACAACTTCTCTCCACAATTTCTACATTCTGCTGCCCTGATCTGGCAGTCCCACATCGTATTCAAACCCTAGCAGCAGCCCTTGATTAAGTGGCTCCAGCTACTCTTTTCTCTCGGCATCAACAACGATCTCAGCCTCAAGAAAACAGGTTACCTTGAAAAACTCTCCTGTAGCGTAGAACATCACTGGCGTAAATCCCTCATTATTCAAGTATATGGTAATTATTCCTATTCTGAAAGAAACAACAAACAAATTCTGACCCAAACTCTTTTGCAAGTTACCATCCCATCTTTCAGTTCCCATGCTCATCCAAGTTTCTTGAGAGAATTAAATATACACATATATTTGGCACTCACTCTTTAACACACAAGGGAATAAATCAATTCTCCAAAATCACTTGACACTGTGGAATTCTTCCTGTATATGAAACTGTCTTTCAATCTGAAATTCAAGCTCATAACAAAAGAGAACGTGATAGTGTAATAAGTCCCTATAATAGGATATAGAGCTCCCAAGCCCATAGATTCCTCTTTCCACCGTGAAATACTAATTATAGACACCTATGGATCTTGTGCTCTTCAAACGTGATGTCCCCAATGGACCTGTGCTTACAATGTCTCCGGTAATCATCAGCCTTTCAGCAAAAACCTCTCATCACTTCCTCCCTCTCTGCCAGCTGGAAACTCTACCAACTATGGAATCAGAGAGAAAAGAGAGGATCTACTGCATTATCGTTTATTGTGCACACATAAAAAACGCTCCTCAAATAAAAATATACATGTATATTTTTATTTGAGGAGCGTTTTTAGTGTAGGCTCCACAACTCTAGTGCGGAAGATAATCCTCTTTGCATCACCTCTTGCAACTTTGTCAGCATACTACAAGGAGGGTACCACTGCACTAGGTATCGCTATTCCAGTATCAAAATATAATTACAAATGTTAGAATAGTTTACTGGGTGGTGCACTATTACACAAATAGCTATTATTGAAGCATGAAGAGGATAGGAAGAATTGTGTATTGAAAGGCACTCAGCGATCTACTTGTTAAAAATAAAAAACTTTTACTTTATTAATATACTTAAAATATACCTCCTAATTGAATAGCGAAATATTAAAGTGACTAAAGTGAATTAAAATAGCAAATTGAATTGCTATGCCCTGCTACTTGTTATCAATATATATAAAGCTAATCAGTATATGATAGTCACTCCTCTTCTAATTATATTTGACTACCTAAGATGCCATTGCAACTGAAAATGTATGCTGTGTGTACTGAGGTTATCTTGATTGGAACCAATGGTCATATGATTATAGTTGACACAATTTATAAGGTAATGAGCTTATATGTTGACTCAAACCTCTGATGATGTAAGGAGCATTTTATTATATAAGTATATCCTCATGTTTATATAAGCTCACACCAAGTTGAGTATTAATATATATTATTATTACTTTGTCAGCATGTTAATACCCAGTCTTGCTTTATTACTGTTTGCTTCCAATTGTAAAGTGCTACGGATTATGCTGGTACTATATAAATATATGTTAATAATAGTAATAATAATAGTAAAGCACTCATAATTTTTGTTGTGCAATAAATCATAGTAATACAGCAGGAGCATGTAGACTGATCAATAATTCTTTTAGACAGCAGAAATAAAAAACAGCACATTTACACGTTTAATTAGGAAAGCGGTGTGAACTAAAAATGACAGGTACATAAACCATGACGTCTGTTCCTATTGGTGAACCACTAACTGACTGACCCCATACTGACAATCATTTATATTATACTGAATAGTACATAATATATACCATACCGGCCAACCTTTTGGAACTTCATTTCGGGAGATCCCAGGCAGAGGGGCAGGGTTGGAGGGAGGGAGGGGCGGGGCGCGGTGAATCGTGTCCTTTTGGCCCCGCCCCCTGTGGCAAAATGCAGTTTTTGCTGTGGGGGGCGGGGCCAAAATGACGCGATTCGCCGTGAATGGCATAATTTTGACCGGAAGATCCGGTTTGCAGGATATTTGCTGCCCTCCGCGGAGTCCGGGAGGCCTACCCGAATTTCGGGAGTCTCCCGAACATTCCGGGAGAGTTGGCAAGTATGATATACACTAATTCCCCCAAAACACTTTCTTAAAGACATAACTGAATAGCTTTTAAAACAAATTTAAAAATGAATAATGATATTTAAGTGACACAGAAAATTCTGGTTATGAACGACGGGAAGGGGGGGAGGGGGCCTTGCACAACCACATTTTACTAGGTGCTTGTGCAGCTTTAAGAAAAAAGTCCCTGGCAGAAAGCACAACAACAAGTTCCACAAATAAACCCAGTGTGATCACATTCCCAGCCACGCTACTGAGTAGATCTCTGAGAGCCAATAGGAGCATTTATTTTATTGCAGTCATTTGTTGCCGGATAAGGGACCAGCCCAGGGAGCCGAGAAGTGTATCTGATTCACTGAGTGGTGGCGAGATGCAGACAATTGTCTCATTCAAATTGAAAGTGTCTGAAATTCATATTTTTTTCAATATGGAAACTTTCTATAGTTGATATTTGGCCTGGGTGACTGACTGGTGTTGGGGCAGGTGACAATTTGCTAACTGTAGGAGGTATTTATTTATAAACATTTTTACAAAACAGTTATTGAAGATCATAATTCTTACTGGCATATTTTATTATAATTAGACCATTTCTCAAAAATGAAACTAGTAATAGCAGCAATACAAGAAGTGATGTGGAAGCCATCCTGAGTGACACAATGTTGACTGTTTATGGTTAATATTGTATCAATTAAGCAATATAATATACTTTTATTTTAGCAAGGTAAATAAGTGGGTCCAGTTCTGTTCTCTTATCTATAAATGCTAATATTCACTGAGCTAGGAAGAAACACGTTCATATAGTTGTGCTAGATGAATATAATGATGTCCGCTGTGCAGGCGATTCTACGATCATCCAATCAGAAACAGTGAAGTAATCGGGCATGCGTCATCATTATCCGCATGTATTTGCCCTGTCGCGTGTGCAAATGTTAAACCTCTTGAGAGGTGTATCTGCATGTCCCTGCTGGTCTGCAGTTGCGAGATTTTATCTGGATCCACCTCCTCTCCACTTCCTCTATCAGCTGAAGGGCCACAAGCTCAGTGCTTGGCCCTCTACTATTTTCTATCTACACTTCTTCTCTTGGAAAACTAATAAGTTCCTTTGGATGTCAGTATCACCACTATGTCAATGATACCCAACTTTACCTATCCTCTACAGATTTCTCACCATCTGTGATGGACCATGATTTGGAATTTATCTCTGCCGTTTCATCCTGGATACGTTCTCGACATGAAACTCACTGCCTACTTATCATCCTTGACTCAAAACTGTCATTTCTTCCCCACATCCAATCTGTATCCAAATCCTGTTACTTACATCTAAGAAACATTTCCAGAATACACACATATCCCCCACAAGATACTGCAAAAACTTTATTACATGCACTCATAATCCCCAACATTGACTATTGCAAATGTCTCCTTACTAGTCTTCTCTTAACCAGACTTCCACCTCTACAATCTATTCTGAATGCAGCAGCTAGACTAATTTTCCTTGTAAGAGGTTCCAGTACTGTTGCTCTGCTCTGCCAATCTCTACATTGAATGCCTATATTTTATCGAATCAAATATAAAATATGTCTTCTAACATATAAAGCTATTAACAAAAATGTACCAACATACATCTCTTCACTTGTCTCAAAATATCTCCCAGCTCGACTCCTCCGCACTACTCAAGATTTGACCTCTCACCCACACTAATTACCTGCTCCCATTCCTGATTTTTACACTTTTATTCTGAACGGAACCCACTCTGTGGAATGTCCCCCTTGCACAGATCCCCTTGCTTCCAAACCTTCAAATGTTTGCGGAAAACTCATCTCTTTAAGCAAATACTTGAGCCATCTTATGAATCTCCCTAGACCAGGGTTTCCCAAACCCAGTCCTCAGGGCTCCCCAACAGTGAAGGTTTTCTGGATCACATGTGACATAATTAGGACCACCTGTGGATCTGTTACAATGTGTCAGTCAGTAATGAATACACCTGTGCTCCAGCAAGGAGATATGGAAAACATGCACTGTTGGGGAGCCCTGAGGATTGGGTTTGGGAAACCCTGACTATTCTACCCAATTACCACCACACTAGAAAGTTCACACAAGCTTACATTTATTATCCTTCTATATTCAAAAAAACTGTGACCACTGCATGGATCACATAGCCCACTAAGGACTTTTTTCCCATTGCTATCTTGCTGATGCAAAATGCAATAAGTGTCACTTAAACCTTGTGTATCAAACTTCTATTTCTCTAAGGATTGTAAGCAGGGCCCTCTTACAACTTTGTCTGCCTGTTAATTCTGAGTCTTGTATTATTACTATATTTGCTTCCAATTGTAAAACTACCGACTATGCTGGTGCTATATAGAATATTTCTTTCCCAATGATTTTCAATAGAGAAATCACTGTGATCCCATGTAGACTGATCAATAATTCCTTTAGACAGTAGAAATAAAACACCACTTTGACGTGTTTCCTGCTTCTTCAAGAAAGTGGTGTAAACTAAAAATGACAGGTTATATAAATAATGACGTGAGTTCTTTTTGGTGAACATTAGGGGCTAGATTTACTAAGCTGCGGGTTTGAAAAAGTGGGGATGTTGCCTATAGCAACCAATCAGATTCTAGCTTTCATTTATTTAGTACCTTCTACAAAATGACAGCTAGAATCTGATTGGTTGCTATAGGCAACATCCCCACTTTTTCAAACCCGCAGCTTAGTAAATCTAACCCTAGGTCCCTTGCCCTGTACTGACAATATTATTTTCATAAATAGTACATAATGCATAGTAATTCCTCCAAAAACACTTTCTTAATGATATGCATGAATAGTTTTCTAAATGGACCACAGCTTTTACAACCTTTACTAATGATAAGTGAGATACAGAATTCTGATATGAATGAACGCTGGAGTGACCCCCTGCACTACCACCTTTTACTAGGTGCTGTAAGGTGTTTGTAGACCACCTCAGTATAATCCTGATGGGTGCACTGTTTGACATGTTAATCTGTGTACAGAACCATACTTCAAACATTCATTTCTTCAGTTGTGCAACATGGAATTGAGAAGTGAACCTTCTAACAGGTTGTGACTTGTTGGGAGGAAAGGAATTGCTAAAGCAAAAAGTCCCTTCTCAAGTACACAGCAACAAGCTCCACAGACAGACCCAGTGCTGACATCTTCAGCCACAATACCAGCAGGACTCTGCGAGCCAATAGAATCATTTATTTTACTGTAGTCATTTGTTGCCAGGTAAGGGACCAGCCCAGAGAGCATAGAAGTGTATCTGATTCAATGGAGTGGTGGCGAGATGCAGACAATGGTTTCATTGAAACTGAAAGTATCCAAAATATTTTTTCCTATATGGAAACATTGCTCAATAAAATTGATATTAATAATATGTAACTGAACTAGGTGCCTGTGGCTGGTTTTGGAGCTCGTTACAATGTGCTTACCATGTTAGGTATTTCTTGTTGTTAAAGATCACTATACTTACTGACATATTATAATGTAATATCACAATTTCTGAAAATAACACTAGTAACAGCACCAACCGAAGAAGAAAACCCAATAATTAGAAGGGAAGAGCTCACACTCAAATTATTGTTTTGGTGCCTTATGTGCATAGGTTAGTATCAGGGGAGGGTGTATTATATTTTACTTACTATATCTACTTTCAACTTATGGATATATATTTGAGATGAGGCAATTTATGTAGGTCCCTCATTTAGGAAGTATTCACACCTTTGGCATTTTTCACATTTTACTTTTTTTAACTTCATTAAATCAAAACACCCTGTAAGGTCAAATAGAAAATAACGCTAAAGTTTTTTCTTAATTAATTACAAATAAAAAAAAACATAATTCAGTACATAGGTATTCAACCTCTTTGTTTTAATACTTGATAGAAGTATCAGCTACCAGTGTATGTGGACAAGACTCTATCAGCTTATCATATCTGGTCACTGTTATTTTCACCTAATTGTCTTTTCAATATTGTTTGAGCTTCATTAGATTGGATGGAGATTGTTGGGTATCAGAATTCGTTATATAATTTCACAGATTCTTAGTGGCTTTTTTTTATTTAAGCTAATTCAATGTGGCATTTGCTGTATACTTTAGATCAGTGAATTCCAAACTCAGTCCATAGGGAGCACTAACAGGACATATTTTCCTAATCTCCTTGCTGGAGCACAGCTGTATTCATTACTGACTGACACATTGTTACAGATCCACAGGTGGTCCTAATTACATCACTGGTGATCTGGAAATCCTGCACTGTTTGGGAAACACTGCATTAGATCAGTGCCCTGCTGGATTATAAATCTTCTCCACCAAGTTCTTGTTGTCTTGCAGACTGCAGAAGATTTTCCTCCAAGATTTCTGTATATGTTGCTCTATCCATTTTGCCCTCTATTTGGACAACCTTTCCAGTGCCTGAATCCCAGAAAGCATTCCCACTGCATTATGGTATCACCACCACGCTGTGGTGATGCACAGTGTTAGGCTTGTACCAATCAGGGTTAATATTAAAACATTGGTCCTTGGTCTAATCAGACCATAGAATCTTCCTTCCCACGGTAGGTAGATCTCCCACAACCTTTCTGGCAAATTTTAGGCAACATTTCAAGAGAGATTTCAATGGTTTTCTTTTTGCCACCCTGCGATAAAGCAAAGATATGCGCAGTGCCTGGACTATTGTTATGCTATTATCATTCGATTACAATCACTTTGCTATAGACTATTAGCTGGAATAGACTCCTTTCGTAGCCATTGTCCCAGCTGAAGAATTTTAATAAATAGTAACGTTAAATCATTTCTTATCATTTTGATAAGAAATGATAATTAATGTGACATGAATAGGTTCCTTTTTCAGCTTTATAAGAACTGAGATCTGCATAGGACCGAAGGATAATAAAAGCTTTGCTGTATCTTTAACTGAACTATTCTCTGGAGTGTTAACTGTTAATCTTTGGGTACGCCCATCTGGTGTCATAGGGGAGGGGTTTAGGGCTATAAGTTGGATGGGCGGAGCTTGCTTAGTCCTTGGCAGTTTTGGAAGTTGCCCACCCACCCTCCCTGTTACGTTTGATGAGAAAAGGATGCGACTGGATGCTCTGTTGATGGATATCAGCGTTGGTGACAGCATGTTTCTCAGTGAAGACGGATGGAGTTATGGGCTGAAAAGCAGTACAGTCGACGGCCAGTGGTTTGGGCGCACATTTACGGTAATGGTGAACCCGCCTCCTTTCGAGTGAAACGGCTATTAGTATCGGTTTTCAGGCACCGCCCGTGTGGGTTGCCCTGTGGTTGCTTCCAGTATAGCCCAGAGGAGGGGCAGGTTCGGTGGATTCAGGACGTGGTGCCCCGTTTAGGTAGATATGTACGCCCGGGGTTTGATTGGTTGGTCCCCCACTTGAACCCAGGGGTTTGGTTGTTCCCCAGTGAGTAGTCCTAAGGATATGCTAGGACAGTTGGGTTTTGCCTGGCACACGTCGGTCTGACTGCTTTATTCACCTCCACCATGTTTATGAATAAATAATTTATTTGTGCCCTATTTCAAGTCTCGTGTCATTACTTCAAGGTTAAAGTGATAAGATGAAGGAGGTAAAGAGGTTAAGGTATCAGACAAAAGACTTTTATTACAGTACATTATATTAATAACTTACCATTCTCGAGCCATGATACAACACTGTCATCTTGTGGTTAAGTTACAAAACTACAGCCAATATGGGAAATATTACAGGAGTGGCCTTCAGAAACTATTTCACACCTTCACATCTGTATCTGTAAGGTGTATATCCTGTGACTGGCTTTCTCAGTTCCCCAAGTATATGTTATTACATTGACAAACATACGCTCTGTCCCGATTGATATTTTCCTCTCTGTGCCTTGTTACTTGTTTTTCCATCAGCCTAATTCAGCAATATATCTCCCTCTTTCTCTGTAGCTCTCCTTTCCTGTCACTCTCTCTTTCTCTGTAGCTCTCCTTTCCTGTCACTCTCTCTCTCTCTGTAGCTCTCCTTTCCTGTCACTTCCTGTCACTCTCTCTCTCTCTCTCTGTAGCTCTCCTTTCCTGTCACTCTCTCTTCCTCTGTAGCTCTCCTTTCCTGTCACTCTCTCTCTCTCTGTAGCTCTCCTTTCCTGTCACTCTCTCTCTCTCTCTCTGTAGCTCTCCTTTCCTGTCACTCTCTCTTCTTCTGTAGCTCTCCTTTCCTGTCACTCTCTCTCTCTCTGTAGCTCTCCTTTCCTGTCACTCTCTCTCTCTGTAGCTCTCCTTTCCTGTCACACTCTCTCTCTCTGTAGCTCTCCTTTCCTGTCACTCTCTCTTCCTCTGTAGCTCTCCTTTCCTGTCTCTCTCTCTCTCTCTGTAGCTCTCCTTTCCTGTCACTCTCTCTTCCTCTGTAGCTCACCTTTCCTGTCACTCTCTCTCTCTCTCTGTAGCTCTCCTTTCCTGTCACTCTCTCTCTCTCTGTAGCTCTCCTTTCCTGTCACTCTCTCTTCCTCTGTAGCTCTCCTTTCCTGTCACTCTCTCTCTCTCTGTAGCTCTCCTTTCCTGTCACTCTCTCTCTCTCTCTGTAGCTCTCCTTTCCTGTCACTCTCTCTCTCTCTCTCTGTAGCTCTCCTTTCCTGTCACTCTCTCTTCCTCTGTAGCTCTCCTTTCCTGTCACTCTCTCTCTCTCTGTAGCTCTCCTTTCCTGTCACTCTCTCTCTCTCTCTCTGTAGCTCTCCTTTCCTGTCTCGCTCTCTCTCGCTCTCCTTTCCTATCACTCTTTCTGGGAAATTAATCAGTTATTAATCAGCCAACTGAACTACACATATATGTGTGTAATTTACACTGCTAGTGCTTGTGTATTACACCTCCAGAAACAAAGTAACAGACTTTGAGTTCCATAGACTAATATTGCATCACATGACTTGTTCATGTCATCTTCTGAATGGACAACACTGTTTTAAGGTGTGACTATGTTTATTTGGTTTGAATCAGTGGTCGATGTAGAAATTTAGAAGTGGCGGTATGGAAAGTGTAAGTGAACGGAATGTGATAGTTTTACAATGAAGGCAATAGGAGAAGTGGAGTATGGCATACCGCTATATACACCCCCACTTCCACCACTGGTTTGAATTGTATAGAAGTACATGCTTTCAAGGAACTAGTCTGTTGAAGACAGTCTAATATATTTGATTTTGCAAAAAACAACATTTATATTATATGGTAACCATTTGCGGCACAGAATCTCTACATATTGAACTAGGGGATGGTGCGGACCACCATCTATACCTCAGGCAGTAGTTAGGTCTCAGGAACATAAAGAGGAAGAGCACTGATAGCCCTTGTATTTTTAATATTCAATAATAGTCCAATGTAACACACACAATATTGTTTAAAAATGACCATCTTCTACCCACTTCCCAACACAACATGATGGGTGTCCAAGGAAGGAGTGGTATAGCCATAGTCCAAAGGGCACACAATTCTGACATCACAGGAGAGTGGGAAATTCCATTTCAATTCAAATCTTTATACAGGTTGGTAAAAGTCAAAATTGTTGGATTCAACAGAATCCAAACTGCTCCTCTATAACTATAATCTCAAGAGATTCACAAAATATCTAATCTATTTAAGGTATATTACATTGCTTTAGGTATTTACAACTACTAAACAAATAAAGATTTCTACAAATATCTACAAAAATGCAGATCAAAACAACAAGTTCCCTCTTTCTACAATCTGATATTTAACAAGAGAGAAACGCCTGTATGAGAATCCACCTGGTAACCCATTTCAATATTGGGGCTGTTTTCTCACCCCTGGGTCAATCCAGGTTTAGGGCTAGTCACATCCTAACATCAATGTTAAGTTATTTTTTCCGTTCAGTACCTACACAAGTTATACCTGGTTTTGTTACATTGGTCTCTTTATAACACCTGGCACAGCAAAGAAAATCTACCTAAAATGGAAAATAAAATATTTTTCTATTAAGATTCAAACAAAGTGAACTGTAAACGTGTGTGTGTGTGTGTGTGTGTGTGTGTGTGTGTGTGTGTGTGTGTGTTTTATTGATAGACTCCACCAGAAAACACTTTCCGGTAGGTTTGATATCAGTATACCTTTCCAAAACAGCAAAATTAACATGATACAAATGGGTTTTCCTAATAAATTCATCACTTGAAAACTATAAGACAAATTTCAATTGCTTGTTTATATCATTTTGCATATAATGCATAAAACATTTGGTAATTAAATGGATAGGCCAACAATGCACATCATAGAAACTATATATCCTACCACATCAAATTAAGAGTCACTTACCTTTATAACTCAAGAATGGAATGCACAGGAATTGCCAGAAGTCAAAATTAATTATTCTAAGTCTGTGACCTTGAATCTCTCGAATTCTCTGTTGAATCTGAAGGGGCTCCAACATTCCTTCCCCTTTCACTGGCACCCCTGCTCACATCAAATATTTAGGGATTATACTTACGAAAGATCTGGCTGATCTATACAAAGCAAATTTTATCCCCTTGATTCCTAAATTCCGGACAGAGTTTTGAAACTGGCGGTGTTCATCATCAGCTATTTATATAGCGCTACTAATTCCGCAGCGCTGTACAGAGAACTCTCACATCAGTCCCTGCCCCATTGGAGCTTACAGTCTAAATTCCATAACATAGACACACAGACAGAGAGAGACAAGGGTCAATTTTATAGCAGCCAATTAACCTACTAGTATGTTTTTGGAGTGTGGGAGGAAACCGGAGCACCCAGAGGAAACCCACAAAAACACAAGGAGAACATACAAATTCCACACAGATAAGGTCATGGTCGGGAATCGAAACGCATGACTTCTGTGCTGTCAGGCAGAAGTGCTAGCCACTAAGCCACCATGGGCTTCTCCTGGCTAGGGAGATTAAACATCATTAAAATGAGCATGCTACTTAAACTTTTATATCATCTCCAAACACTCCCTATTCACATTCCTCCTAGATATTTCACAGAGTTTGTCTGGGATGGGAAACCCCCCAAGATTTAGCCATAATATTCTCTATAGGAGGAAATCACAGGGTGGTTTACAACTATCCCTATTCTCTAAATATTATCATGCTACTAAATAGGGTATTGGAATGAACTAAGGCATTGGATTCTAAACAATGGGTCATGATTGAGGGCCATTTGATGGGAATCCCTTCTGAGTTCTTCTGTGGTTACCTAAATGTCCTCATTCTTCCCATCCACCTATTGGACCCACCCTTCTGTGCTGGGCTAGACTGCGGACTCAAATGTCTATGAAATGTCTTACGCCGCTGTCCTATAATCCAGACTTCCCTCCAGGGCTATCTCCGGAAGATTTTAGTTCATGGTTTGACGGGACAGTAGTCAGGAATGGTCAGTTGATATCTAATAGTCATATATGTGCCTTCCCGGTTTTACAGGAAATATTGGGCCTTCGCCCCTCTGCCTTCTGGTTATACCTACAAACCAAACATTAAGTACATGGCAAATATAAAAGGGTGTCTATTTTGGTGTATGAATCCTAATAGTCTGGCAAATGTATGGATGACCATTTAATAACATTATCACATTAACATTATCATTATTACCGTCAACCAACTCCTTGCAAAGGTAGTTCTGATTTAACCTAAGAAATGTCATTCTTATTTTCCCTAAATCCACAGGAACAATATTTATATAATAACTTATGCTAAAATCAAGAAAACTGCACACAAGATGTAGCTTCATTTAAAATGTTTTGTATTCTTAATTAACATTCTAATTGTAAAATTATATATTATAAAACAGTATAAGAGTATATTATACAAACTCAACAGATTTCATTTGCTCTATTAATATAGGTGGTATAGCATAAATGTTCATACAATACATTACATTCATTGCCTGTTTTATAAATATACAAGTCATTGTGTGTGTGTATTGATTAGCTATTGTGTGGTTTAAGGGTGTGTGTGAGTCAGCTCCGCCTGTTGTTAAAGGTGTGTGACTGTATTGTGTGTGTGTTTGTGTGTGGGTGGGGGAGGAGGGGGGCTGACCTGTGGGGTGAGTGGGGAAGACCCACAAGCTAAACTCCATTTTCAACAAAAACACACATTTCAACCTTCCACATAACTTTACAACAATATAACCCGAAATCTGAAAAAAAGTCATAATCTCAAACTATAAACTTCATTGATCTCCCATATAAACGTCTATCAGTTATTCACCTATGATTTCATTTCACTTCAGTCATATTCCAAACTGTGTAGTGTAAACTTCATTATGGTTTGCAACAGTCATTATTCACTATACACATTGCATTCACATGGAAACTTCTAGCATTACAGCAGATATTATTTACCTCACAGAGGAGCCATTTTGTACAATCATGATGATCGCATCAACTTGGCAGCCATCTTGCAAGCATGGAATTACATTGATGCCATTTTAACTAACTCAATTTCTTCAGCAATCAGTCACATTATTTCAAAGTTCACATTACAAACTACTTTGTCATTCCACGATCCATTCCAAACATCACAGGAACTCCAGGACACATTTTAAACCAGAGACAAACAAACGCTATATATTCCATTCAAACACCATAATCCTATTTCACTGTGTCTCATAAATCGAATGTATATATACATTCTTTAAAACATAAATTCTTAATTAAAAAAAAATAAATGTAAAACTATCCCATTATATTATAAATAAATAGAATGGATTTTTACAGTGCTGAAAGAAATTCCAATTAAAACAATGCAAAATTTACAATAAACAATGTGGGCTTTATTAAAAACACAAAGACATCCCTTTGCTTACAGACTTTTACTTAAAGTTGGTCTGAAATTAGCAAGGGCTTCTCTATTTGTACAGTTTCAATAATATTGAAATTTACACAAAACAGTTTAAAAACTGCCACATTTCTATCATATGCATCATGAATGCACAGAGAATGGGGGATGTGGAAGAACTCAATGTGTGCACATAAAAAACATGATTGCTTCAAATGCATTTTTTGCTGTAGCTCACTTTCTCTGCTGAAAAGTAGTTATACCCAATATCTCTCACTGAAGACGGATACTGTGTTAGAAAGTATATGCATACACATTTCATAGTAAATTAGGACATATTGGGGCGTATTCAATTGACGGCGGGATCGCCGAAAATCCCGCGCTCCAAAAATATTACCGTTAATACAGTAATATCTCGCTGGATTTCAGCTCGCGGCTCCCTGAGCCGCGAACTGAAATCCAGCGAGTAAATTACCGTATCAACGGTTTTTACGCGCAGGATTACCGTATTAACGGTAATATTTTTGGAGCGCGGGATTTTTGGCGATCCTGCCGTCAATTGAATATGCCCCATTATGTCTCTTAAATATATATTTGTATTCATCATTGACTATTATTTTTCTACACCTGTATTTTTTGCACAGCAATAGAAGCTAACTATGTGGAGAAAAATAGAAATCATAGATTATGAATATGAAAATGACAAATTTTCTATTTCCTGTACATTACACGAGATACACTAAATAAATTTGGATTTTTAAACACATATATACCCAGTGCTGGAAGTGGGCTTTAATAATGTATTTCAGTTAAGATACTGAATATTGAGGTAAGATTGAAGTTTAATGTAAGCAATAAATGATTTACAATATAACTAGTTATTTGTGCCATTATAATTTATGAGAATTAATATTCTCAGAGGATGGATTTTTAAAGTGTCATTTTTAATAAATCGATATGATTGTATTTTTAATTGTCAGTCCAATGTATTTTACTATGGCGTTATGTTTGTTTTTAATAAGGAAGATAAAAAAAATAAGATTCCTATATGGAATAAAATACCTTTCACTCAGACAGTCTCTTTCTGAAGCTACATTGAAAATGAATTACAATCTCAGGTATTGCTTGTGAATCTTAAGCTATATGTAAAAAACTAGATGTGCACATATAATTAGTATAAACACAGACTTTTGTTGTATTCATGAGTCATAAGTAAACACAGAAATAAATAAGTTTCCACACTTGGAACACACTTGGGGCTAGATTTACTAAACTGCGGGTTTGAAAAAGTGGAGATGTTGCCTATAGCAACCAATCAGATTCTAGCTGTCATTTATTTAGTGCATTCTACAAAATGACAGCTAGAATCTGATTGGTCGCTATAGGCAACATCTCCACTTTTTCAAACCCGCTGTTTAGTAAATCTAGCCCTTGGTGTAGAAAGTAAAGTTCAAAGCATTGTGAACATTGCTTATCGGAACCAGGTCCTGATTAACATTCTGAGAGCACTAGAATCAATATTCATAATATCTTAATAATAATATAAGTATTAAGTAAATACAGATCCCCATCCCCTCATAGCTTTTACTTCCCCACTATACTCCCTCAGTTTTTGCTCCTGGGTGGAGCACCCTATTTCCTAATTTTTTTAAAAAAACTATTTTAATTACAATATAACATTTATTTACCTATTTTTCTTCCCTCCTGGATGGTCAGCACAGCAGTCAGCAGTAGATGCAGTGGGGGACTCATATTTCAGCAATGGCCGCTCCTCACCTCAGAGGGGGGGGGGGGGTGGAGCAGAGCACAGCATGCTGGAAGGGGAGGGGGCGGGTCCTGCAACTAACTTTATACACACTGTCTGTGACAGACACTGACAGACAATGAGTGTGATCATTGTTTTGCAGCGGTCGGCAGCTGTTTCAATGTGCTGGCAGTGTCTCTCACTGACAGGCTGACATCTCTGACAGACACTGCCGGGACATTGAAACAGCTGCCGGCCGCTGCAAAACAATGAAGAAAGTCTATTGTAGACTTTTTGCATTTAAATAAATTGTCTGCGGCGCCCTCCAGGTCCCAGCTGCCTAATGGAAGCGCCTGGCCTGTCGATAGCATATAAACCATACTTGCCAACTCTCCCGGAATGTCCGGGAGACTCCCGAATTTCGGGTTGGTCTCACGGACTCCCGGGAGAGCTGGCAAGTCTCCCGCATATGGGAATTACCTTACCGAAATGACGAGATTTGCGGTGAATCGCGTCATTTTGGCCCCGCCCCCCGCAATGGAAATGACATTTTGTCGTGGGGGCGGGGTCACAATGACGCGTTTGCAGCGCCCCTCCCCCTCCCGCCCTCCAGTCCATTTCCCGGGGAAAACAATTGCCAAAAGTTGGTAAGTATGATATAAAAATGTCAGAGCTAACGTGTGATCCTTGAGAAAACAAAATACACGATTGTCATGTAGGGACTGCGGGTTACCAGAGCTGGATTAAGGCTTCGTGGGGCCCGGGGCACTTAAGACAGGGGTGCCCCTAAGATCTAAAATTAAGGGCATAGTGACACATCCTGCATTACATCACCTACAGCCCACACTATGACACTTACAGCTCTCCCAGAGGGCTCGCTTAGGATGTCTGCATAAGAAAAATCATTGCTTCCACAAACTAAAATACTGTATTTCAAAACAATCATCAAAACACCACATTAAAATGACTATTGACACCACACATTAAAACTAGCAATGATATCACACATTAAAAATACCATTGATAACGTACACTAAAACTAGCAATGATACCGCAAATTAAAATACCATTGATAATGCATCATTGGGCATGGCCAGGCCACCCTCCTACAGACAAAAAACCTGCATTGTTGTGTACACCATTGAACGGTCACCAAAAATTGGGATTGTCCCACTAGAATAACAACATTTCACAGACTTTGCTGCTCTCTCCTACCTGTTATTCTCACTTTCACCACCTGTGCTGCAGGTTTCTTTAGTTGCTGCTTGTCTGGATCCTGGAATGTTAGGGCCCCTATTTGGAAAAAAAAATGGGTACATTTAGAAAATTACAGCCACCCCCAGCGTTAAATCAGTACCACCCATGATTAATAATTAGGCCTTCCTCCAGCCCCAACATTAAAATAATAGTATTCACATTTAATAAATAAACCTATTTCCCTCCCATAAACAGCCCCAGCAATAAATTAATAGTATTAACATTTCAGAAATATACCTATTTCCCGCAACTGTCACTGCCATTAAATAATTCATAGGCACATTTAATAAAGGGACCTCATTCTCCCCAAACTCACCCCCACATTCAGTAGCGCCCAAACCAGGCCCGGCGCTCCCATTAGGCAAGGTTAGGCACTTGCCTAGGGTGCCGGGCTCTGGAGGGCGCCTAGAGGGCGCTACAGAATAATAAAAGACATTAAAACTGTGCGGCGACCGCTGACCATACCTGTCACGGCCACCGCACAGCATTCAGATGCACGGGGAGGGGGGAAGAGACTATTTTGTCACCACCGCCGCCTCTCTGCTCCGTCTCCTCCCCTCCACTTACTAGTGTCAGTGAGTGGAGGGGGGAAGAGACGGAGCAGAGAGGCGGCGGTGGTGAGACAAGGTAAGGAGAGGAGGGCGGCGATTTTTGCGGGGGGGGAGGGGCGGCGATTTTTGCGGGGGGGGGCGCCGCTTTTTTAAAAATGCCTAGGGCGCCGTGGACCCTAGCACCGGCCCTGGCCCAAACCACCCCATCTTAAATTAATTCATTGTCCCCACTATTGTGCCTCTCCCCCCCCCTTTTTCCTCATGCTGTGTCTCTCACCCTTTTTCCTTACTGTGCCTCTCTTATCCCCCTTTTTCCTTACTGTGCCTCTCTTATCCCCCTTTTTTCTTACTGTGCCTCTCTTATCCCCCTTTTTTCTTACTGTGCCTCTCTTATCCCCCTTTTTTCCTTACTGTGCCTCTCTTCTCCCCCTTTTTTCCTTACTGTGCCTCTCTTTTCCCCCTTTTTTCTTACTGTGCCTCTCTTATCCCCCTTTTTTTACTGTGCCTCTCTTCTCCCCCTTTTTTCCTTACTGTGCCTCTCTTCTCCCCCTTTTTCCTTACTGTGCTTCTCTTATACCCCTTTTTTCTTACTGTGCCTCTCTTATCCCCCTTTTTTTACTGTGCCTCTCTTCTCCCCCTTTTTTCCTTACTGTGCCTCTCTTCTCCCCCTTTTTCCTTACTGTGCTTCTCTTATACCCCTTTTTTCTTACTGTGCCTCTCTTATCCCCCTTTTTTCCTTACTGTGCCTCTCTTCTCCCCCTTTTTTCCTTACTGTGCCTCTCTTATCCCCCTTTTTCCTTACTGTGCCTCTCTTATCCCCCTTTTTTCTTACTGTGCCTCTCTTATCCCCCTTTTTTCTTACTGTGCCTCTCTTATCCCCCTTTTTTCCTTACTGTGCCTCTCTTCTCCCCCTTTTTTCCTTACTGTGCCTCTCTTCTCCCCCTTTTTTCTTACTGTGCCTCTCTTATCCCCCTTTTTTACTGTGCCTCTCTTCTCCCCCTTTTTTCCTTACTGTGCCTCTCTTCTCCCCCTTTTTCCTTACTGTGCTTCTCTTATACCCCTTTTTTCTTACTGTGCCTCTCTTATCCCCCTTTTTTCCTTACTGTGCCTCTCTTCTCCCCCTTTTTTCCTTACTGTGCCTCTCTTATCCCCCTTTTTCCTTACTGTGCCTCTCTTATCCCCCTTTTTTCTTACTGTGCCTCTCTTATCCCCCTTTTTTCTTACTGTGCCTCTCTTATCCCCCTTTTTTCCTTACTGTGCCTCTCTTCTCCCCCTTTTTTCCTTACTGTGCCTCTCTTCTCCCCCTTTTTTCTTACTGTGCCTCTCTTATCCCCCTTTTTTACTGTGCCTCTCTTCTCCCCCTTTTTTCCTTACTGTGCCTCTCTTCTCCCCCTTTTTCCTTACTGTGCTTCTCTTATACCCCTTTTTTCTTACTGTGCCTCTCTTATCCCCCTTTTTTTTACTGTGCCTCTCTTCTCCCCCTTTTTTCCTTACTGTGCCTCTCTTCTCCCCCTTTTTCCTTACTGTGCTTCTCTTATACCCCTTTTTTCTTACTGTGCCTCTCTTATCCCCCTTTTTTCCTTACTGTGCCTCTCTTCTCCCCCTTTTTTCCTTACTGTGCCTCTCTTATCCCCCTTTTTTCCTTACTGTGCCTCTCTTATCCCCCTTTTTCCTTACTGTGCTTCTCTTCTCCTTTTTTCTTACTGTGCCTCTCTTATCCCCCTTTTTTCTTACTGTGCCTCTCTTATCCCCCTTTTTTCCTTTCTGTGCCTCTCTTCTCCCCCTTTTTTCCTTACTGTGCCTCTCTTATACCCCTTTTTTCTTACTGTGCCTCTCTTATCCCCCTTTTTTCCTTACTGTGCCTCTCTTCTCCCCCTTTTTCCTTACTGTGCCTCTCTTCTCCCCCTTTTTCCTTACTGTGCTTCTCTTATACCCCTTTTTTCTTACTGTGCCTCTCTTATCCCCCTTTTTTCCTTACTGTGCCTCTCTTCTCCCCCTTTTTTCTTACTGTGCCTCTCTTATCCCCTTTTTTCCTTACTGTGCCTCTCTTATCCCCCTTTTTTCCTTACTGTGCCTCTCTTCTCCCCCTTTTTTCCTTACTGTGCCTCTCTTCTCCCCCTTTTTTCCTTACTGTGCCTCTCTTATCCTTTTTTTCTTACTGTGCCTCTCTTATCCCCCTTTTTTCTTACTATGCCTCTCTTATCCCCTTTTTCCTTACTGTGCCTCTCTTATCCCCCTTTTCTCCTTACTGTGCCTCTCTTCTCCCCCTTTTTTTCCTTACTGTGCCTCTCTTCTCCCCCTTTTTCCTTACTGTGCCTCTCTTTTCCCCCTTTTTTCCTTACTGTGCCTCTTTCCCCCTTTTTTCCTTACTGTGCCTCTCTTCTCCCCCTTTTTTCCTTACTGTGCCTCTCTCATCCTTTTTTTCTTACTGTGCCTCTCTTATCCCCCTTTTTTCTTACTGTGCCTCTCTTATCCCCCTTTTTTCCTTACTGTGCCTCTCTTACCCCCCTTTTTCCTTACTGTGCGTCTCTTCTACCCCTTTTTTTTCTTACTGTGCCTCTCTTCTCCCCCTTTTTTCCTTACTGTGCCTCTCTTCTCCCCCTTTTTTCCTTACTGTGCTTCTCTTATACCCCTTTTTTCTTACTGTGCCTCTCTTATCCCCCTTTTTTCCTTACTGTGCCTCTCTTCTCCCCCTTTTTCCTTACTGTGCCTCTCTTCTCCCCCTTTTTCCTTACTGTGCTTCTCTTATACCCCTTTTTTCTTACTGTGCCTCTCTTATCCCCCTTTTTTCCTTACTGTGCCTCTCTTCTCCCCCTTTTTTCTTACTGTGCCTCTCTTATCCCCTTTTTTTCCTTACTGTGCCTCTCTTATCCCCCTTTTTCCTTACTGTGCCTCTCTTCTCCCCCTTTTTTCCTTACTGTGCCTCTCTTCTCCCCCTTTTTTTCCTTACTGTGCCTCTCTTCTCCCCCTTTTTTCCTTACTGTGCCTCTCTTATCCTTTTTTTCTTACTGTGCCTCTCTTATCCCCCTTTTTCCTTACTGTGCCTCTCTTATCCCCTTTTTCCTTACTGTGCCTCTCTTATCCCCCTTTTTTCCTTACTGTGCCTCTCTTCTCCCCCTTTTTTTCCCTTACTGTGCCTCTCTTCTCCCCCTTTTTCCTTACTGTGCCTCTCTTCTCCCCCTTTTTCCTTACTGTGCCTCTCTTTTCCCCCTTTTTTCCTTACTGTGCCTCTCTTTCCCCCCTTTTTGCCTTACTGTGCCTCTCTTCTCCCCCTTTTTTCCTTACTGTGCCTCTCTTCTCCCCCTTTTTTCCTTACTGTGCCTCTCTTTTCCCCCTTGTTTCCTTACTGTGCCTCTCTTCTCCCCCTTTTTTCCTTACTGTGCCTCTCTTATCCCCCTTTTTTCCTTACTGTGCCTCTCTTCTCCCCCTTTTTTCTTACTGTGCCTCTCTTATCCCCTTTTTTCCCTTACTGTGCCTCTCTTATCCCCCTTTTTTCCTTACTGTGCCTCTCTTCTCCCCCTTTTTTCCTTACTGTGCCTCTCTTCTCCCCCTTTTTTCCTTACTGTGCCTCTCTTCTCCCCCTTTTTTCCTTACTGTGCCTCTCTTATCCTTTTTTTCTTACTGTGCCTCTCTTATCCCCCTTTTTTCTTACTGCGCCTCTCTTATCCCCTTTTTCCTTACTGTGCCTCTCTTATCCCCCTTTTTTTCCTTACTGTGCCTCTCTTCTCCCCCTTTTTCCTTACTGTGCCTCTCTTCTCCCCCTTTTTCCTTACTGTGCCTCTCTTTTCCCCCTTTTTTCCTTACTGTGCCTCTCTTTCCCCCCTTTTTTCCTTACTGTGCCTCTCTTCTCCCCCTTTTTTCCTTACTGTGCCTCTCTTCTCCCCCTTTTTCCTTACTGTGCCTCTCTTCTCCCCCTTTTTCCTTACTGTGCCTCTCTTTTCCCCCTTTTTTCCTTACTGTGCCTCTCTTCTCCGTCTTTTTTCCTTACTGTGTACACTTTGAGCCAAGGATATGAGGGTGCAGGATCAATAGCAGGGAAAGTGAAAGGTGCTGCTGCAATTATATCCAAGTAGTACCCAAAGTCTGTGTACACCCCTTGCTTCTCCCATGTTTTAAACCTGGTCATCATGAAAGCTTCTCAAATTCCCATGGTGAGGAATATATTTGATGCTGTTGACAGAATATATACCTTTTTTTCAGTGCTTTTTTTTGTCATAGAACTCACCGGATCTGAGTTCCAGCACATTTTTTTCAATAGATTTTCTAAGTTTTAAAAGTATCTTTTGAACATTTGATGTTTGGTGCATGTGGACTTGAATCGCCCTGTCGAGCGTAGCAGGTCGGCGGTAAAATCATTAAATGTGGGCTGCTTGTGTGTCAAGTCTGATGCATGCGTACTTCGTCCACGCTGGTTGTGATGGCGCTGCTCAGCTTGTGATTGGTCGTGTGGTTGCGCACTGAGAGCTTACTACGGGCGCTGACCATTATGTTTCATTACACAACTGACGTGTGTTGGTGTGTGTACAGTGATTGACAAAAAAAAGCACTGAAGAAGTGTTGGTTCACTTATAGTTCTGCCACACTACAACTAAAGGACAAGTGTGGACCACTGCAGTGATACTGCCAACTTCACAGACTGCCATAAGTCAGGCAGGCGAGGGAGGATCCAGCCAATTTGCTGAACTTATGGTTGTCTCTGAAGTCATTGAAAAGACGACCAAATCAGTCTGGGACATCTTAATGCCCACACCAGGACTTTGTACAAGTACCCCAGATAAGGAAGCTCTGATGGTGCTAGGATACTGGGTATATGGGATATCAGGCCACAGAGAAGGTGCAGCTACATTCCAGCAAGCTATAAATAAAGGGATTACGTTAACACTTTTTATGGCCAGTTATATGGTAAGGAATCGTCAGCTGAGAGCTATGCTTACACCATGTCACAGCGGCAAACGCAGGATTTGTGGAGAGGGGTTTCCATGCCACACCACCAGTGGGTATGGCCAGCATGCTTCGGGGCGTGGCTATCATTTTAGACAGTGTTTGGCTGCTCTCCAACTCTTCCTATCCCCATCATATACACGGGCAATGCTGCCTGCACTACTGATAGGGGCACACAGCTCTCCCTTTTCGAGCAGAGCCGTGTGAAGCGGGACATACCCATGGCCGGATTAAGGGGGGGCACCTGCCCCGGGCCCCCCTCTCTCTGAGGGCCCCCCGCCGCCGACCACCCGCCGCCGGCCACACGCTGATCGGATCACCTGTCAGTTGGTGATCCGATTCTAGAGTGCTTCTCCGGCTGTGGGGCCCCCCTGACACAGGCGCTCCGCCCCCAAACAAAATTTGACAGCTGGCCTGAAGTACAGCAGCCGCGGTGCTGCTGTACATCAGGCCATTCCAAGATGCCGGAAATTAAGCTGCTGCGCATGCGCAGCTCCTCCCATACCAAAAGAGACTGGGGTTGCAGTGCAGAACGTGGCTTCCAATGTAAGTCACATTGTCACTTGGAGTGTGTGTGTGTATTATGTGTGTATATGTATGTATGTATGTATATATGTGTGTGTGTATATGTATGTATCTATATATGTATATATATGTTAGTTTATAGGCATACTTGCTGTCGTGTTTATTACAGTTGGGAAAACGTACCCAACCCACTATCATATATTATTGTGTTTTTTGATTTTTTGGAAAATCAAGTACTTGTTTCTGGAGAGGACGTTTGGAATCCTTTAATACCCAGATAAGCTACACATATATATTTAGTTTGGTACGTGGCTTAAAATGACACCATTTACTGTATAAAAATTTTATGTGCATACTACACCATGTTTGGTGCTTTGGCCTTTTCTTATGATTTATTTTAGATATACACTTGCAACAGGAGTTTAATAGAGGAGCAGACAAACTGCATGGTAATTTGTAATTTATTTAGTCTGACTTCACCTATCACAGTTGTTTTATTTGTGTTACCACTTTTTTTTTTTACCAGGATCTTATCTTTTCTATGTGACATTTTACATTTTCACGAATAATGGAATATTAGATGCAAAATATATATATATATATTGGCTTGAGTAATTACCTTAATAAAATAGAGGATCATATAACTTATAAGTTATAGAAACCTCTATTTTATTAATAATTATTAATCATTATATATATATATATATATATCTATATCTATATATATATATATATATATATATGTGTGTGTGTATGTATATGTGTGTAGCCTAATTAAACCTTTAATATTTAATAGAAGAGGCAGGCCTCAATAATTACTAATAAAATAGAGGATCCCGTAACATAGTTGATGTGTGTGTGTGTATATGTATATACATATATATTATATTATATATATATATATACACACACACACACACATATATGGCAATGATACCGCACATTAAAAAGAAAGAAACAGTGATAAGATAACATGTCAAAAAAATAAATAAATATATATATATATATATATATATATATATATATATATATATATATATGTTAAAACTGATGTCATTTTATCAGTGTTTCTTTTTTATTTTAATGTGCAGTATCAATGCTATTTTCTGGGGCGGGCTGGGACGGGGAGCTGTGGGGCATATGCCCGTTGGGCAGGGCAGGAAAAAATTACTATTTTGGTCCGGTTCCTGCACTGGTCCAAGTCTCTATTACTTGGTGGCTGGCCCCTCCTCTGAGACCAGCCACCTTCTATCATTGGTAGCGGATTCTTATGATCCATCCTCCCCTTCCCCTATGTGTAGCCTGCTATTGGTGTTACATGGGACGTGCACCACATGACAGGTGCCGTCCCATGTGTGAAGAGAAACAAGGTCATACAGCGAGCGGATAGAACAAAGTTAGTGGGGTTAGTATGTTAATAGAATGTGTGTGTGAGGGGGGTAGTATGTTAATATAATGTGTGTGTGTGTGAGGGGGTAGTATGTTAATATAATGTGTGTGTGTGTGAGGGGGGTAGTATGTTAATATAATGGGTGAGGGAAGGGGGTTCTTAATTTAATTTTGGATTGCAGGTGGATGCTAATTATTTAATATGCTATTTTATTTGTGGGGTGATGGTGGGGCAATTTAATTTAATAGTGGGGGCTATCAGTTTAAGATGGGGTGATTGGACCTTTAAATTTAATGCTGGGGTGGTTTGGAAGCTCATAAATGAATGTGGGGCTGTTTGGGGAAAATTAGATATTTTTCTTAAATGTGAAATATGAATTATTTAATGCCGTGGATGGTTGTGGAAAATGATTATATTTTTTAAATGTAAATGCCATTTAATTTATTGATAGGGCTGTTTCGAGGGAGGGAAATATGTTTATATATTAAATGGGAATACTATTGATTTAATGCTGGGGTTGGTTGAAATTTTCTAAATTTCATTTACTCATGTTTTTTTCCAAATAGGGCCCCCAACATTCCAGGATCCAGACAAGCAGCAACTAAAGAAACCAGCAGCCACAGGTAGTGACCGTGACAAGAACAGGTAGGAGAGAGCAGGACTGTCAACTGTCCTGAATCTGGTCGGGCAGTCCTGAATTTGGGTGACTGTCTCACATAGTCAGGATTGGGGCTGACATCAAGGACAGTTGGGAGGTATGTCCCCCTCCACACTGTACTGCTTGTAAAGGCAGAGCTGCATGCACCTAACAGTAGTGCACACAGCATTGCCTCTGTATTTGCCTAAAATGATAACCATGTTACATCATAGGGGCCCCCCTGCCTAAAGTGCCCCGGGCCCCCCAGAGCCTTAATCCAGCTCTGGACATACCTCCCAACTGTCCCTACAATTAGGACAAAGTCCTGATTGAGTGTGTCAGAACAGTTGACAGACTTTCCTGCTCTCTCCTACCTGTTCTTGCTGCTTCCAATACTTGTTGGGGAGAGATGGCTGTGAACAGTGCAGACAGAAACAAACTCCACACAAGTTGCAAAGTGGCTGGTTCCGGGGCAGGGTCCAGCCACCTCAAGCATACAGTACCCCAGGCTGGGAGGGGGGGTTTCCAGGCGCTATGAACCCTTCCCCCCTCGGTTTGCCTATGTATGACTGCAACAAGTGAGGCTAGAGTGATCTTGTAGATATTTTACCATTCTGGTCAGTAAAACTGGGACTCAACACCAATATTATAGATAGGGCAGGGACATAACAAAGAGGATTTTTAAAGAAGGCTACAATTATATTCCAAACTAAGCTTCAGCACACAGTTGCCTAAACGGCCATTTAATAACAACCATACATGTAATACACATTCTGAAAATAATTGTATAATTGTTTCTTTTATAATTCTCCAACCAGACAGCTTGTACATGAACCATTTACAATGTAACCATGCTGCGTGTCTATTTCAGAAATTGCTTGACCATGACATAATTTGTATCATTGTCATACTGTACAGGAATTATAAAACACTTTCCTACACAGCGTCCAAACAGCACAGTTTAAGGCTCATTACACCTATGTTACGCTTATCTAAGTAAGCTGCTTGTTTCAACAAAAAAATATTTCCTCTTAACTTTTAGTTTACTTCGGTAGTGACTATAGAATAGATGGGGTATGTCTCCTCCTAGTGGCCATAATTCAAAATGCAAATGATCATTCTCTTCATCTGCCCAATTGCCAGATCTTGACTTGGCACCTCTTATAGTTAGGACAGTTCTGGCAATAGCCTGATGCCATGTTGTTATAAAGCTTTCAAAGCATTCAGAATTCTGCTTTAAAAATGGTAATTGTCATGAGCAACATAATCCTATTATAAACAATATTTGTTTGTCCATGAAATAATTGTCATGGTTTACTAGAAATATAAAACACCTTCTTACAGAGCGTCCAAACAGCACAGGTTAAGGCTCATTTCTCAAATATTACGCTTAAGCTGCTTGTTTCAACTAAAACATATTTTTTCTTCTCAGTCTCTGGTTACTTCAATAGTGACCAAAGAAGAGATGGGGTATGTCTCCTCCTAGTGACCGTACTTCATAATGCAAATGATCATTCTGTTAATCTGCCTCCTTTTTCATCTATTATTGGTATTTTTGATTATTTTTTTTTGTATGAATAGTAAAATTAATTTCACAACACTTTTTCCACTGCATGCTTACTCCATGGCCTGTCTAAACACTTCACAAGTCTTACACTAGTTCATGTAATCCAGGTAGGACTGTACTGTACTTTCACACTGTTAAAGGTACTTTACTGGGAGCAGAGCAATACAGAGTCATGTACCTAAGTACTTGAGTGCAGTTGTATAAATTACCTGATCAAAGATTCCCATCTATGATAATATAGCACCATCCTTTGAGTACTGAGGATCTACGGTCCATTTGACCACCCTGTAATAGAGACTAGTGTTTCATCTTGAGTCTTATATTAAACAGCTGGTGGATGTAAGAGAATACAGTTGTCTTGCTCATTGCCAGTGTCAGATACTTATATATCAAAACTATTATTTACCTTGTGATATGCACAGCAACAGCACGGAGTGCAACAAATTAGGGAATAACAGTTTAACAACCTCTCAAGACCCTGTTTGTAATATCTGACAGTGTGAAAACATGTATAACAAAGAAACTACTACATGCAAGATTACCCAGGCGCTTCATTTTTAGTTAATTTAACTAATGGCATGTATGAACTGTGTTTCTATAGAGTTGCATATTACACCACATTCTTCCTGCAGCGGTGTGACCGGAGACTCGAATTATACTCTGTGCTGTTGGGGTTCGCTGTTCCTTGTACTGTCTAACTTTAAGACTGTCAGTCTGTGACTTGCTGTTTTGTTTTCTATTTCCCTTCTCATAGCATGACAATGCCCTTGTCTCATGCAGCCTTGTTCTCAGTAACATAATCACACCGGTCACTGCCACCCAATTGACCAGCATACTTATGAAATACTCTGTGGGCCTGATTCATTAAGGAAAGTAAGGCAAAAAAATTAGTAAATTTTCTCCTGGATAAAACCATGTTACAATGCAAGGGGTGCAAATTAGTTTATCATTTTGCACATAAGGAAAATCTTGGCTGTTTTTTCATGTAGGACGTAAATGCTTGATAGTTTTATTTTTACACTGACATTAAAAGTTAATCTAGGACATGCTCTACCCCAATTATAAATATGTCCCTACATTTTAAATTTACATCCCCTCCGAAGCAACATGGTTTTGCCAAGGTCCAAAGTTACTCATTTTTTTTTGCTTTCCTTTCCTTAATGAGTCAGGCCCACTGTGTTTATACTTGTTGTGAACATTTTGATGATCTGATTAACTACAAAGATTGGGACATGATCTCAGCAATCAGGAGATGAAGACTGAATAAAACAATTTACTATGACCCTAGTTAAATGCGCTTTAAAAATATGATGGGCATCGGCGAGGCAATGGACTGGAAAGCGTGGTCTGATATATGGGAAGGATTCCATAGAACCTCCATAAACTTACATATTAAAGAAAATTCCTATAAGTTACCTTTTAGATGGTATTATATCCCAATGAGCCTCCACAGAGTTTTCTCAAACACATCAGATGCATGTTGGAGAGACTGCATTGCAACCAGAGTCTTTTCTTCACATCTGCTGGAGCTGTCTTGAACTTCAGCCACTATGGATGGAGATCATATGTCTGATCATCACCATGACCGGCATAGTAGTTCCACAAGCACCAAAATTCATTTTACCTCCCCTGTAGATTCCAGATGTTCCTAAACATTCATGTAAACTGATCAGACACATTATTAGCGCAGTCACATGGCAGATAGCCACATCATGGAAAAAGTTCCACCCTCCGACCCTAACAATGGTGTGTACCCACATCAGGCACGTACAGTATATGACATAGTACATCCGGCATCCTGAGAAACTTTTCTGTTTCTTTTCATAAAGTTAGAGTTCCCTGGGACACCTTTCATAATTGGTCCAAGTTCAAGTTGTAAACTAAATCTTTTTCTATATTGGCCCTTGCCCTGACATTAATCCTTGGTTGTCCTAACATCCTCCCTCAGAAGCCATCCAAGTGGATCAACGCAGACCCAGTCATCCCCCTCACCTGGTCCCCCCTACACATTAACTATCCTTGATTTAAGTATTAATGTAAGTACAATGTGTTACCATGCTGTGCTCTAAAGGTCTCGTATTATGAGAATTGTTATTGTGTTATTAATACCAGCCAGGTTCTGCATATTGAATCAGATGGAACAAATGGCAGTAGTCACTTTTATATGTAAATAAGTTTTCATTTCAGAGTCTGTGTATTGAAGCTTGCATTGCCTGTAAATGGCCACAGCCCCTAGAGTTCATTTCATTACTCAGTCATCCCGTTGTCCTGGTGTTGAATTCTATCCTCAGTGCCCACATCCTTGATTCAAGAAGGGTGCTGGAGGCAGAGATATGCTGCATGTCAGAATGGAGATAAATAGGCCTAGAACTCAGGGCTGAGTGTGTTGTTTTGTTAGACAGATTGAAGAGGTCGCACTCTGGTCTGAGTAATCTCACCCTCTGAAATAGAGAGGATTTATTGTTGTCTGGGACTCTGCCACCAGCCTGTCATTCGCATCGGACGACAAAAACAGCAGATCGACATCATTTAACAGGAGATTTTTTTCTATATTTTGGATTACAAGAAGAAAAAGAAAAGAATCCCTTTGAAATGAGGAGTCTAATAACGTGGAGAATGAGGAAATGGGCATTGTTTAAAATAAAGGATTTTTTTTCTGGGGTTTGTGACTTTCTTTACAGTATTTTTGAATGTGGCACTTCAGTTTCCAGCGGGCCCCAGATCTCAGGGCCCTGGATCTCAAATACTATGCCTTAAAGAATATAACAATTTAGTGGTAACTAAATCTGTCAGGTGGATATCAATGAACTCCCATTTAAAGCCCTTTAGAAAATACCAACTAATGTAACAGAGGTACTGTGTACATAGAAGGGAGTACTGGACCCAGAAGATACCACAGGGGGAGAATATGAAGGGTGGTATATTCTAAAAGCCACCTTTATAGGATCTAATGCTCAGGATAGTCTGCGTGTTCGAACATATTTTGATAGACCTATTCCAGTTAAAGATATCATAAAAAGCATTCTGCACGTTAGAAGATTCCTGATTGCTAATCACAAGGGAATCCAAATATGCCCAAGGTCACGTTCCCACATTTTACTTACAAATTGGTGCCATGATAATGAAATTGAACTGTAACAACAGAAGCCAAGCTATTTGGAATAATAACAATGAGCCAGTAGACATGGAAGGCTTGTACAGAGCTGCCATTTTGAAAATTAGAACAGATGCCAAAAATCAGACGTCTCCACAATATCCTCTCCAGTATTCTGCTCTCTGATTGGTTCTCCAAGCACGTGTGGGCAAGCTCACGTGACACGCGGAGATCTTTTCTACACCTGTGTGCAAAATGTCTGCCTGTCATTCATTCATCGTATCCTAGCAAAGAGGGGGCTGATCAATGGGAAATTTTAATCGCAGGCACCTGATAACAAACACTAGATATATAAGTGAGACAGTTTTTGCATATCTGAGTTGTAAATGTAAGTGTGGAAATAAAATGTAAGTTTTTGGGTTAACTACCACAAAATGCAGATAGTAATTTGCTTATGGTTTAAAATATGCCTAATTTTAAACATAACTTTGTGATATGGTTTTGACAGGATTCAAAGTAATACATTTTTGTTACCCGAATATACTTCATGAATCTAATCCTCCTATCCCCCTCACAAACTTACTGAGGAATTAAATTATAGGCAACACAGAGGGTATAGTGGTGTTATTGACAGTGAGTGAGATTGGAGGGCAGTTGGTGACTCTGGGATGAGGGACAAGAATGAGCACTGTATAGAACATGATTTGCTTTAGCTATCGTTATGACATCCATGGGGTGAATGCAGAAATACATTGTTTTTCAACAGATATTTCTTACTGCACTAGGTCAGGGAAAGCAAGGGATATGTTGGATAAACATGCATCATGAAAAAGTTCAAAAACCACGTAAGAATTATATTAATCGATATTAGATTGAAAAGTTTCACAACACCCCCCCCCCCAATAAAAAAAATTTAAATAAAAATTGGTTTAAAATTTAAAAGACAAACAACACATATTAAAATGCACATTACATATGAAAATAAAGATGCACTGTTATTGCATAACATAAAATATCTTACAAACAAGTAAAGTGTCTATAAAAGAGTAAGCAAAAATATACCTGTCAACACAAGACCACTCTACAAAGCCACAGCAGAAAAACACACTTTAGAATCCTAACCAACTTCAAGTGTACATGAAGCAGTCTTTTATAGTAGATTGTAATGAGACAAGTTTATACAGGTGTATAGGCCCACTAAGGTATCAGATGACGAGATCTGATGCTGGGTCTATACAACACTGTTTATGAAAATCTATTGTTTTCTTTTATACTGATTAAAAAATGTTTGCGTTTTTTCCTGATTGGGAATTATTCCGATATGCATTAGCATAGACTTTCTTTTTTTAATTTTTATAAAAAAAACATGATCCTTTATGTCTGTTACTAAGAAGGTGTGTGCAATTGTTCTTTTAATTATGGTCATTAACACTTTAGGATGCCACTAGTGCCTGTGTTGTGGTGTATGTTTGTTTCAATCTGAAGTATGCCTTACTGGTTAGAGAAATAAGCTGGCAACAGCAGGGTCATGAGTTCGAATCCAGAATCATGCCTGTATCTGTGTGGACTTTGTACATCCCCATGTTTCTGTGGATTTACTTAAATGTGTCACTTATAGAAGAGTGCGCCAGTATATGGTTTTAGAGTATCCTACATATTTATGATTGCGAATTATTAGCCGTTACATCCGCATCTATGTTTATTTACATTTTTAAATTTCCTATGACACATTTTTCTTGATGGAGAACAAGAGAATGTGTGTGTGTATTTCTTTATTTTTTATCCTTAAACCTTCATGTTGGCAGTAATGCATGTGTTATGTTGGGAATTTCCATATCCAAATATTTAAACTGTGCATGTATCAAGGATTTAGGGCTTCAATATTTCTTTGTAGAATTGATAATAATACTATAATTGATGGATTGTTACATTAATTAAAATTATTAAAGTAAAACTGTTTGTTATGAGAGACGTTGATGCTCAGCTTTTCCTTCTAGTCTATTTCATGCACATACTGTTTCCACTTGCACGTTGGCATAGTGGTTAAACAATCCACTTTTCATCAGTGGGTTTATGAGTTTGATTCCTGCTACATTTTGTGGAATATGGCTAAATTGCATGTTGAAAATTGTGTGCAGCTACAGCATAGAAAAGCAGCTGTTCAAAATAACTTGGTTGCAAAGTTGTAGGAAATATCCACAGATGAAAGCTAAAAAGCCTAAGTGCCCCAAAAACAAATGACAATCAATTTGAAGTACAATTATTTTTATTATTATTATTATTATTATTATTATACATGACTGAATTTCCATATTTCAAATATTTAAATTATGCATGTACCAAGGATTTATGTATATAATATTTCAAATTAATTATTATTATTAATAAAAATTAAAAAAGGAAAAAAGCTTGTTATGAGAGAAGTTGCTGCTCAGCTTTTCCTTCTATTCTATTTCATTCACATATTGTTTTCACCTGTTGTGTGTTGGCGTAGTGGATAGACAATCCACCTTTCAACAGTGGAAACCTGAGTTTGAATCCTCACCAACGCTTTTGTCTCTGTGGGATCAATGCTATTGTCACTCACCGGACCGTGAGTGCCTCTTCTCGGACATTTAGGAACCGTGGCCGTCCGCCATCCTGAGGGTCTGCGCATGCGCAGCCCTTTCCTATACTTCAGTGTATGTCCCTTTAACTCAATTGGCAGATCAGGCAACACTTCCTATATTAAGCACCTGTGGTCAACACCACGTTGCCTGATCTTGGAGTCTCATTCCCCATGAGTCTCTGAAGGTGTTCCTGTATTCCTCGTGTATTCAGCGCTGCTGATTCCTGTGGTTTCCAAACCACTTCTACCTCTGTGGTTTCCAAACCACTTCTACTCCTGTGGTTCCCATACCACTTCTACCATCAACTGTATCATCGTGACTGTTTGCTGATTCCTATCCGCTGCCTCCGTGCACTACAGTCTTCTAAATCACTTCAACGCTATTATTATCATTGTGGCTGTTTGCTGATTCCTATCTGCTGCCTCCGTGCACTCCAGCCTTCACTTCGCATCCACTCACCTGATCATCATCAAGTTCCTGAGCTGATTCCTATCCGCTGCCTCCGTGCACTACAGTCTCCTGCTTGCAACTCGCCTGTGTTCATCACCGTGACTGTTAGCTGATTCCTATCTGCTGCCTCCGTGCACTCCAGCCTTCACTTCACATCCACTCACCTGATCATCATCAAGTTCCTGAGCTGATTCCTATCCGCTGCCTCCGTGCACTACAGTCTCCAGCTTGCAACTCGCCTGTGTTCATCATTGTGACTGTTAGCTGATTCCTATCCGCTGCTTCCGTGCACTACAGTCTCCAGCTTGCAACTCGCCTGTGTTCATCATTGTGACTGTTAGCTGATTCCTATCCGCTGCCCCTGTGCATTGCCGCCTCATCTCAGCTCTCCTGTGTTTCCAGTCTACTGCTCACGTTGCCATCCGCTACACTCCTGGATCTACAGCTCCTGGTCTACTCTGCCATCCCGTGTTCCATCACTGTGGGTCCTGTTGGTTGCCCCTGGTTACCTCCGTGGGCGCAGAGTCCTGCTGCTGCTGTCTGCGCTATCGTCCATCTCCTGCTGATCCGCTCTCCACGCCTTCACGTGTCCCGCTGGTCTCTACCCTCCTGTCAGCATTGGATTCGTATCTCATCAACTACTCCTCTGCTGGATCATCTCCATTCTCCTGGGTCCTCCATGAGTCCAGTTCCACGTGTTACTGATTCCTGTGGATTCGTGTCCCTGTTGGTCTACTTACCTGTGCGCTGCACCTACTAGACCGCTACCTCATCTATCCTGGGACTTCTCATCCAGCCGGCCTCCTGCCGCTCAGGTATCGCTGCACTCCTATCTGACTGCCTGCTTCTGAACCACGGTATGCATACTTCTCATTGACTGTGCTGGTGTATTGCATATCTTGCTGGACTGTGTTTGGTTCTCTCTGGAGTCTGCTATCCGCTAAGTCTATTGCCATCATTGACTGTGTTAACTTGTGCTGGACTACTTCAAGAGACTTTCTATACTCGCAGATCTGTTCAGTCATTTATATATATTGTGCATATTACTGTGGATCGTGTATAAGGTGCCTGTGTATATCCTGTGTTGCAGTCTCTCCCCGTGCACCTCCTCACATATATATTCAGTGGTACAACTTGCTAATGTCAGACCACTGATCCCTGTTCCGGTATCACCTGTTCCAGTACCCTCTCACATAGCAGTGGTACAACTTGCTACCGCAGACCACTGACTACCCGGATACCTCCACTTGGATTCCATTCCTTCACTCAGACAGCGGTGCAACTTGCTATCCGCAGACCGTTGACTCTCATCACTCCTTTGTCTCTGTTGGACATTTCTCCTCACTATAGCAGTGGTACAACTTGCTATCGCAGACCACTGACTACCTTCACGTGCCCTTGTCCATACAGTTCCTGGTGTATTATTACCTCCATATTACCAGTGCTGCTAGTCATAGACTTTCCTGAGCATCTCATCAGTTACCATTTCCTGTTCCGTGATCACCCAGCTACCATCTACATTTGCTCTGGTAAGCCTACCACCTGGTGATCCCTGGGTAAAGACTCCTAGTGCCCGTGACAGTAAGATCAGGCCATGACAGACCCAGATACGGAACCAACTGCCAAAGAGATGCTGCAGCATCTGGTTAGCCGTGTGGAGCAACAGGATGCCCGCCAACAGCTGTTACTTCAGTGTTATCAGTCATTAACCTCCCAAGGAACATCTGGACAGACTGTGACAGCTACTACTGAGGCTTCTGTGCTTTCCTCCGTTTCCCCATTGCCATCCCAGGTGTCTACAGCTTCCACGCTTCACCTGCCTACTCCGTCAAAGTACGATGGAGACCCCAAAACTTGTAGGGGTTTCCTCAACCAATGTTCAGTCCATTTTGAGCTCCAACCTCAAAATTTTTCTACCCATCGTTCCAGAGTGGCCTATCTTATCTCTTTGTTTTCAGGACAAGCCCTGGCTTGGGCCTCCCCTCTGTGGGAGAGAAACGATCCAATACTACAAGATAGTGCCAAATTCATTTCTACATTCCGAAGTGTGTTCGATGAACCAGGTCGTGTGACCTCCGCTGCTTCCAGCATCCTCCGTCTACGACAAGGATCTCATACAGTAGGCCAGTACGTCATTCAATTTAGGATCTTAGCCTCTGAACTTCAGTGGAACACTGAAGCCCTAGTTGCCGCCTTCTGGCAGGGGCTGTCCGATAAAATTAAAGATGCACTGACTACCCAGGAGCTTCCTTCGTCACTTGAGGATTTGATCTCTCTTTGCCATCGTGTTGATATGAGATTTCGTGAAAGAGAGGCTGAGAAAACGACTCCTGCTAAAGCACCTCTTCGTTCTAACTCTCAATTTCGTCCTGTGTCACCCACTGTGATTCCCATGGAGATAGGACGTTCCAAGTTATCTTCTGAGGAGAGGAAACGAAGAGTCAAGAATAGACTCTGTATCTATTGTGCTGATTCCACTCATGTTCTCAGCTCCTGCCCTAAGAGATCGGGAAATGCCAGGCCCTAACTAGTTCTGGAGAGGTGAAGTTAGGGTCCCTGGAGTCCTCTCCATCTTCTATGAAATCGAAAATCTGCACTTTTGATGTTACAATTTCCTTTGCTACTAAAACCTTTGAGTCACAGGCATTGATTGATTCCGGAGCAGCAGGAAATTTCATTTCCAAATCATTAGTAAAGCAATGGTCTCTACCAGTGATTACCTTAAAAACACCCATTACTGTGACGGCTATCGATGGATCACGTCTCATCAACGGTCTCATCACCCAAAGTACGTCTCCAGTAACCCTTCAGATTGGTGCCCTGCATCATGAAGAAATATCGTTTTTAATCCTTCCTGTTACGACAAGTCCGATTGTCTTAGGCCTTCCATGGCTTCAGTGTCACTCTCCCCAGATTGACTGGCGCACCCCTCAAGTCACGTCTTGGGGGTCTGAATGTCACCATCATTGCCTTTCCCAAGTCATTCCTCTCAAAGTACAGCAATCTTCCATCTCATCTACCTCATCGGGACTCCCTCCTCAATATGCTTCATTTACCGATGTTTTTGATAAAGCTCAGTCTGAACGTCTTCCTCCTCATCGTTCTTGGGATTGTCCGATCGACCTTCTTCCTGGCAAGACTCCCCCCAGGGGCCGGGTCTATCCACTCTCGTTACCTGAGACTCAAGCTACCTCTGAGTATATACAGGAGAACCTCCAGCGTGGGTTCATTCGACCTTCCACCTCGCCCGCTGGAGCTGGGTTCTTCTTCGTCAAAAAGAAGGATGGATCATTACGCCCTTGCATAGATTTTCGTGGACTCAATGCCATTACTATCAAGAATCGGTATCCCATTCCGTTGATCACTGAGCTATTCGATCGCATCAAGGGAGCCCGTATCTTTACTAAGTTGGATCTTCGTGGTGCCTATAATTTAATCAGAATCCGTTCCGGTGACGAATGGAAGACAGCGTTTAACACCAGAGACGGGCATTACGAATATCTGGTAATGCCTTTCGGGCTGTGTAATGCTCCCGCTGTTTTTCAAGGTTTCATCAATGAGATCTTTCGGGACTTATTATATGTATGTGTCGTCGTCTACCTGGACGACATACTGATTTTTTCACAGGACCTGCCTTCTCACCACCTACATGTGGCAGAAGTCCTCTCCAGACTACGGAAAAATTCATTGTTCTGTAAATTAGAAAAATGTTCATTCGAATTACCCCAGATTCCATTCTTGGGGTATATAGCTTCCGGAGTTGGCCTGAAGATGGATCCAGACAAAGTGAGTGCTGTACTACATTGGCCCCAGCCAACTACTCTTCGTGCTATCCAGCGTTTTTTAGGTTTTGCCAATTACTATAGACGCTTCATTCAAGACTTTTCCTCCATTGCATCTCCTATTGTGGCCCTGACTCGAAAAGGGGCTAATCCTAAGCAATGGTCACCTGAGGCTCTTCAAGCCTTTCAAACACTAAAAGAGTCCTTCTCTTCGGCTCCAATTCTTCGACAGCCTGATGTGACACTCCCCTTCTTCCTAGAAGTAGATGCCTCTAATGTGGGCTTAGGAGCTATTCTCTCCCAACGCTCTGAACAGCAAAAGTTCCATCCTTGTGCCTTCTATTCTCGGGGTCTCCTGCCCGCAGAGAAGAATTATACCATCGGGGACAAGGAATTACTGGCTATCAAAGCCGCATTAGAGGAATGGAGATACTTATTGGAGGGAGCTCGCCATCCGGTGACGATCTTCACGGATCATAAGAACTTGTCATATCTTCAGTCTGCCCAATGCTTGAACCCTCGTCAAGCAAGATGGTCTCTTTTCTTTTCCCGTTTTGAATTAATAATTACCTTCAAACCAGCTGCCAAGAACAAAAAAGCTGATGCTTTATCTAGAGCCTTTGTGACGTCCTCTGATATAGAGGAGGGTTCCAACCATACCATTCTAGATCCCAAATGTATCTCACTGGCTGCTTTATCCACCAAAACGCTACCATTTGGGAAGACCCTCGTGCCTCCTACTCTAAGGAGGAAAATCCTTTCTTGGTTCCATGCCTCTCGTTTTTCTGGACACGCCGGTGAACACAAGACTTTTGAGATCCTCTCTCGAAGTTACTGGTGGCCTTCAATGAGGAGAGACGTCAAAGAGTTCATTGCTTCCTGTGAACTATGCTCTCAGTTCAAATCCTCCCGTAGAACTCCAGCAGGGTTGCTACGACCACTACCCATTCCGTCCAAACCATGGACCCATATTAGTATGGATTTCGTTACTGACTTACCACCTAGTAAGAATCATAACACTATTTGGGTGGTGGTGGACAGATTTTCGAAGATGGCTCATTTCATCCCTCTGCCTGGTTTGCCTTCCTCGTCCATCCTGGCTGAACATTTCATTAAAGAGATCTTCCGTATCCATGGATGTCCGTCTGAGATTGTGTCTGATAGAGGAGTACAATTCGTTTCCAGATTCTGGCGAGCCCTTTGTAAAACCTTGGGCATACGATTAGCACTCTCATCTTCTTACCATCCGCAATCTAACGGACAAACTGAACGTGTCAATCAAGATCTTGAGACTTTTATAAGAATGTTTTCATCAGCCAATCAAGACAACTGGGTAGAGTTGCTTCCTTGGGCTGAATTCGCCCATAACAACATGTATCATGAGTCATCATCCAAAACTCCATTTTTTGTGGTCTACGGTCACCATCCGTCTTTTCCGGAATTTCCTGCCCTCCCGCCCACCCAAGTTCCTGCGGTGGAAACTGTTTGTCAGACCTTTAAAAATATCTGGTCTCGGGTCAAAACCTGTTTAAAGAAGACATCTATCAAATATAAATCTTTCGCAGATAAGAAGAGGCGGGCTATTCCCCCACTAAAAATTGGAGATCGTGTCTGGTTATCCACCAAAAATATTCGTTTGAAGGTTCCATCCATGAAATTCGCCCCCCGTTTTATTGGTCCATATAGGATCATTCAAGTAATCAATCCAGTATGTGTGAAACTTCTTCTTCCTAAGAATCTTCGGATTTCTAATGCCTTCCACATATCCTTGCTCAAACCTCTGATTATCAACCGTTTCTCAACTCCTCCCTCAGCTCCGCAGCCAGTTCAAGTCCATCAGGAGGAGGATTTCGAGATCACTGAGGTGCTAGACGCAAAAATTTCGCGAGGAGGTCTTCATTTCCTCGTTCATTGGAAGGGCTTTGGTCCTGAGGAGCGCTCTTGGATCAAGGCTGAAGATCTTAATGCTCCTGCCCTTTTGAAGAAGTTTTATGCCAAAAATCCGGACAAGCCCGGTTCCAGGCGTTCTGTGCCCACCTTTAAAAGGGGGGGTACTGTCACTCACCGGACCGTGAGTGCCTCTTCTCGGACATTTAGGAACCGTGGCCGTCCGCCATCCTGAGGGTCTGCGCATGCGCAGCCCTTTCCTATACTTCAGTGTATGTCCCTTTAACTCAATTGGCAGATCAGGCAACACTTCCTATATTAAGCACCTGTGGTCAACACCACGTTGCCTGATCTTGGAGTCTCATTCCCCATGAGTCTCTGAAGGTGTTCCTGTATTCCTCGTGTATTCAGCGCTGCTGATTCCTGTGGTTTCCAAACCACTTCTACCTCTGTGGTTTCCAAACCACTTCTACTCCTGTGGTTCCCATACCACTTCTACCATCAACTGTATCATCGTGACTGTTTGCTGATTCCTATCCGCTGCCTCCGTGCACTACAGTCTTCTAAATCACTTCAACGCTATTATTATCATTGTGGCTGTTTGCTGATTCCTATCTGCTGCCTCCGTGCACTCCAGCCTTCACTTCGCATCCACTCACCTGATCATCATCAAGTTCCTGAGCTGATTCCTATCCGCTGCCTCCGTGCACTACAGTCTCCTGCTTGCAACTCGCCTGTGTTCATCACCGTGACTGTTAGCTGATTCCTATCTGCTGCCTCCGTGCACTCCAGCCTTCACTTCACATCCACTCACCTGATCATCATCAAGTTCCTGAGCTGATTCCTATCCGCTGCCTCCGTGCACTACAGTCTCCAGCTTGCAACTCGCCTGTGTTCATCATTGTGACTGTTAGCTGATTCCTATCCGCTGCTTCCGTGCACTACAGTCTCCAGCTTGCAACTCGCCTGTGTTCATCATTGTGACTGTTAGCTGATTCCTATCCGCTGCCCCTGTGCATTGCCGCCTCATCTCAGCTCTCCTGTGTTTCCAGTCTACTGCTCACGTTGCCATCCGCTACACTCCTGGATCTACAGCTCCTGGTCTACTCTGCCATCCCGTGTTCCATCACTGTGGGTCCTGTTGGTTGCCCCTGGTTACCTCCGTGGGCGCAGAGTCCTGCTGCTGCTGTCTGCGCTATCGTCCATCTCCTGCTGATCCGCTCTCCACGCCTTCACGTGTCCCGCTGGTCTCTACCCTCCTGTCAGCATTGGATTCGTATCTCATCAACTACTCCTCTGCTGGATCATCTCCATTCTCCTGGGTCCTCCATGAGTCCAGTTCCACGTGTTACTGATTCCTGTGGATTCGTGTCCCTGTTGGTCTACTTACCTGTGCGCTGCACCTACTAGACCGCTACCTCATCTATCCTGGGACTTCTCATCCAGCCGGCCTCCTGCCGCTCAGGTATCGCTGCACTCCTATCTGACTGCCTGCTTCTGAACCACGGTATGCATACTTCTCATTGACTGTGCTGGTGTATTGCATATCTTGCTGGACTGTGTTTGGTTCTCTCTGGAGTCTGCTATCCGCTAAGTCTATTGCCATCATTGACTGTGTTAACTTGTGCTGGACTACTTCAAGAGACTTTCTATACTCGCAGATCTGTTCAGTCATTTATATATATTGTGCATATTACTGTGGATCGTGTATAAGGTGCCTGTGTATATCCTGTGTTGCAGTCTCTCCCCGTGCACCTCCTCACATATATATTCAGTGGTACAACTTGCTAATGTCAGACCACTGATCCCTGTTCCGGTATCACCTGTTCCAGTACCCTCTCACATAGCAGTGGTACAACTTGCTACCGCAGACCACTGACTACCCGGATACCTCCACTTGGATTCCATTCCTTCACTCAGACAGCGGTGCAACTTGCTATCCGCAGACCGTTGACTCTCATCACTCCTTTGTCTCTGTTGGACATTTCTCCTCACTATAGCAGTGGTACAACTTGCTATCGCAAACCACTGACTACCTTCACGTGCCCTTGTCCATACAGTTCCTGGTGTATTATTACCTCCATATTACCAGTGCTGCTAGTCATAGACTTTCCTGAGCATCTCATCAGTTACCATTTCCTGTTCCGTGATCACCCAGCTACCAGAGTACCCTATTACCATCTACATTTGCTCTGGTAAGCCTACCACCTGGTGATCCCTGGGTAAAGACTCCTAGTGCCCGTGACAGCTATCCTTCCCATATTTGTGTTGATGTCCAAAGTCTCCCTGATGTAAGAGTACGCTTGGTTTAAGTTTGCACAAATTATCCGTAAAATTTTCTTAACTTATTTTTATATTATTACTAGTGTATTGTTAGCTGTTTTGTTACAATCACTAGCAACGAACTGTTGACACATCAGCCACTTTACATTGCGATTTATTACAATTGTGGATGTAATTAAAAAGGACATATCACGTTCCAATCTGTGCACACCGCTGCCCACGGCTGCCATTGTCTGGATATTGGGCATGCATTCATAGCATGTTATTATATTTGATATCAGCATACAATTTTTGTTCTGGCTAAACCTGACATTTCTCCATCACGTGGACTTGCCAGGTTACCTACTACTACTATGTGCCCTTGTCTCTCCTGCACCCTCTTCTGCTATTTCCTGGCCTTATTGTATATCTTCCTCCTCTCCACTGTCCCTTGTCTCATCCCTCTCCTACCACTAAACATCATCACAAAACACAGAGGGAAAAAAACAGTAGAGGAACAACACTGACACACCACACTCACACACAAATAACACAGACACAAATTAAACAAAAAAAAAACACAGTGAAAAATACACAATTAACAAGACAAAACATTTGCACAAGAAAACATTCCAAAGTCAAGATTAAACAGTAAACCACTATCCTCTCCTCTCTACCCATACAGCTCCTCAACATCCTATCCACTAATATAAAGAAGTAGCCATGCTTTTAAAGTACTGGTGTGGTCAAAATTATAAGTGTTTAAAGCACATAAAAATATAGCCAATCATAAACATTTTTTTGACAAAACAGGCACTTCTTCCTTAAACTGCCAGCGATTTTGGTGGTTTTGACAGTTTTAAAACATCTGAACAATTTATGTTAGGACCCTCCAAACCACCGGATGTATTATTTGTCTGTAAAAAGTTTGACATTTAGGACCTGTCAGCTAATATAGTTTAAAATTTCCTGACTCATGGCCCCCAAATTATATGCTAGGGTTCCTATGTATGTCACTTCGTTTGTAGCATTCACTTTATCTAATCTCCTTATTGGTCTACTTTACAGGAATACTAACCTATGTATGTTTTATATTAGGCATGAATATTAAGGGTCTATCTATCAAGATCCTGCGGTTTTGAAGATTTTCTACTGCTGCCTATCACAGCGATAGAAAATCTTCATCTGCACAATTTATCAATAAAAGGTCACTCAGCCCCCCAGCGATACTGGCTGGCAATGGTAGGAGGAGTCTTACTGCTCGCCAGGACAGTCTAGGGTTAATATACGCATGTACACTGGAACTGAAAGCACGGACTTGTGCTCCCAGTACCAGATCAATTTGTAAAAAAAAGGTTTATAAAAGTAACTAAAATAGGGAAAAAAAATAACTTTATTTAATAAAAAAAGATAAACATGTTTAATTTTAATAATAAAGCATTTTTTTCCACTGTTGTCCCCCGGCTATCGCCATCCTGAGATGGGAGGACAGTAGCTGTAGTTGTAGAATAGGCTCTCCCATTTTTGCTGGATTTAGGGCTTATCTCCCTCTGCTAATAGACCACATAATTACTTGTTACCCATTGTTGTGCATATCCTACTGACAATGTATTTTTATTTATCCTGTTGCAGGTTCACTTGCACTGGTGTAATCTTGCTAATTATCTTTTAAACTTGTAATCTATTGTCTATTTGTCTGTATATAAATGTATTGTTACTTTACTTAATGCAGGTCCACCTTGTAAATGAGCATTCACCTGGATAACTAAAGAATTTAAATGATTGTTTGAGAGGTGCCACTTCCTCTGACATCTAAGTTTTTCCATCTTGACTACTACATTCCACGTTTAACTAGTTTTCCTGTGTCCTGGACTAAAACACTGACTATGTAACTTGGGATCCCTCTGAACTACATAGGCTGCACGGCAATTAGATCACATGTAGGCTGATGCCTGTACAGTTAAGGTACCAAGGTGAATTCATTGCAGTACAGCCAAGCAGCCACTGTAATTCACATGAATTCCTTGATATTGTTTCTGTGAGGCTCCTCTGCAATTCCGGCTCCAGATGACAGGTGGCAGTGCACCATCAGTAACTGCGACATTGTCACATAGAATCTTAGAATTTGACGGCAGATAAGATCCACTCGGCCTATCTTGTCTCCCATTTCTTCGCCTATGTTAACTTCTATCGCTATTTAATCCTTAATTAGTTTTAAGGATATACTTATGTCTATCCCAAGCATGTTTAAATTGCTCTACTGTATTAGTCTCTGTCACCTCTGTTGGGAGGATATTCCACTTACCCACTACCCTTTCTGTGAAATAATTTCTCCTCGGATTTCCTCTGAACTTTTTTCCCCCCCAGTATCAGTGCATGTCCTCTTGTTCTAATATTTCCCTTAAACTTCTCTTAAGGTGACGAAAGAAACTTTCGTCATTCCAACCAAGCTGTGTACGAGCATAATGAGTTTCCTTGTTGGTGTTTCATAAGGGCTTGTTTTGTTTGTCTGTTCATTAACTTCTTTCCTCGCGATCCTACCTTTTCCAACCCATCAACTTCAACGTCTTCCCTCACGATCCTACCTTCTCCAACCCATCAACTTCAACGTCTTCCCTCAGGATCCTACCTTCTCCAACCCATCAACGTCAATGTCTTCCCTGAAGATTCTACCCTCTTCAAACCATCAACTTCAACCTCTTCCCTCACGATTCTACCTTCTACAACCCATCTACTTCAGATTCATCCCTCGCGATTCTTCCTTCTCTAATTCGTGCCATTGACTTCATCTTAGTCCTTCATGATCAATTCTCCCAGGGCAAAGAAGCTTGGCCAGACATCATCATCATCATCATCATCATCATTTATTTATATAGCGCCAACATATTCCGTAGCGCTTTACAATTGGGGACAAACGTAATAAACTAATAAACAAACTGGGTAAAACAGACAAAGAGGTGAGAAGGCCCTGCTCGCAAGCTTACAATCTATGGGACAATGGGAGATTGACACATGAGGTTAAGTATACATTTTGCATCTTGGCCCAGCCAGACTGCAAAGGTAGGGTGACTCATAAGCTAAATGATCCTGTCACACAACAATGTTGGTCCGGGGGTAGTTGTCTTGTGTGAAATTGTGTAACAGGCTAAAGGTAGTGAGGTTAAGATGGTGGTTGAGGAATATTATAAGCTTGTCTGAATAGGTAGGTTTTCAGAGAACGCTTGAAAGTTTGTAGAACAGAGGAGAGTCTTATTGTGCGAGGGAGAGAGTTCCATAGAGTGGGTGCAGCCCGAAAAAAGTCCTGTAACCGGGAATGGGAGGATGTAATGAGGGTGGATGAGAGACGCAGATCTTTTGCAGAACGGAGTTGCCGAGTTGGGAGATATTTTGAGACAAGAGAGGAGATGTATGTTGGTGCAGCTTTGTTGATGGCCTTGTAGGTTAGTAAAAGTATTTTATATTGGATTCGGTAGAAGACAGGCAGCCAGTGTAGAGACATACAGAGTGATTCAACAGAGGAATAGCTATTTGCAAGGAAAATCAGTCTTGCCGAAGCATGCAAAATAGATTTTAGGGGTTTGAGTCTGTTTTTGGGAAGACCAGTAAGGAGGGAATTGCAATAGTCAATGCGGGAGATGATTAGTGCATGAATTAAGGTTTTAGCAGTGTCTTGTGTGAGATATGTGCGGATTCTGGAAATGTTCTTTAGATGTATGTAACATGATTTAGATATAGAGTCAATGTGGGGAACAAAGGATGGGCGTGAATCAAGGATTACACCTAGGCAGCGAGCTTGTGGGGTGGGATTTATGGTCATGTTATCAACAGAGATAGAAATGTCAGGTATGCTCTTGTTGGCGGGTGGGAATATTATTAACTCTGTTTTAGAAAGATTAAGTTTGAGTTGACGAGAGGACATCCAAGATGAAATGGCAGAAAGACAGTCAGTTACACGGGACAACACAGATGTCGAGATATCAGGAGAGGATAGATAGATTTGGGTATCATCCGCATAGAGATGATACTGAAAGCCAAAGGAACTTATTAGATTTCCAAGAGAAGCGGTATAGATAGAGAACAGCAGAGGACCTAGCACCGAGCCTTGTGGTACTCCAACTGATAGGGGAAGCGGAGCAGATGTGGCTCCAGAGAAATTAACAGTGAAAGAGCGATTAGAGAGGTAAGATGAGAACCAGGATAGAACTGTGTCTTGAAGACCTAGGGATTGCAGCGTTTGTATGAGAAGAGAGTGGTCAACGGTGTCAAATGCAGCCGAGAGATCAAGGAGAATTAGGAGAGAGTAATGGTGTTCAGTCTTAGCAGTGATCAGATCATTAACAACCTTGGTCAGCGCAGTCTCTGTGGAGTGTTGAGAACGAAAGCCAGACTGAAGAGGATCCAACAGGTTGTTTGCGGAAAGAAAGCGTGTGAGGCGAGTGTAGGCAAGTCTCTCTAGAAGCTTGGAGGGGCAAGGGAGCTGAGAGATGGGACGGTAATTTGAGAGAGAGTTTGGGTCGGAGTTTTGTTTTTTTAGAATAGGAGTAATCACTGCATGCTTGTATAGTGATGGAAAGATGCCAGTAGAGAGTGAGAGATTACAGATTTGAGTTAGAGGTGAAATGAGCACAGAAGACAGGGATCTACCAATTTGCGAGGGAATAGGATCAAGAGGACAGGAGGTAGAGTAGGAAGATAAGAAGAGCGTAGAAATTTCCTCTTCATTTGTGGGGTCAAATGAAGAAAGGGTGTCAGAGGGTAGTGGGAAGGAAATGAGCTGATGGCTTGTTGAGGAGGAGGATACCATTTCTAGTCTGATCTTGTCAATCTTGTCCTTGAAGTAGGAAGCAAGATCCTGAGAGCAGCATGGATGAACATACCTGAAGATGAAGATGGTGTGTCTATGATACCCCACCCAAGTGGTTCTCTCCCAGAAGCAACTAGCACCGTGAAACTTTCCCATCAGACATGTGTTGTGTAGCTCAGCCAAGTTGATTTTACCAGCTAACAATTTATTAACACTTGTAAAAGTAATTTGTCATTGTTCAGATATGCAATTGTTCACTGTATGAGAAATTCAAGTAACTGATATTTGACACAGCTTTATCTATAGGGTTAACTGACCGCTAAGGTGGCAAATTTGCCTAATTTGTGGGACCTAATTCCTATTTTTTTTTTTAAAAAAGAGAGAACTTGTAACTATATCCCAAATGCAGTGTATCAGGTTTACTCAAGAGGGCAGTGCAAGGCAAACAAACATTTATTTCTTTACATTTCCACTGGTACAAGTTACATTGTGGGAGAGTTTCTTATTATTACATTTTGGAAATGCAACGTAATAACGCAGTTGGGACACATTAAAATCCACAAAAATCCTAATACCCGAAAAACGTATTTGGTTTTACAGCAGTCATTGCTGAGAGCACAACTTGGGATTGTCTACTAATAACTACACAAGGGTGTTAATGCCCATGTAAATGTTATAATCAGATATTGTAAGTGTAATTATCTTCCATTCATCAACAAAATACGGGCACATTGAGAATTACAGGGTAACTATCTAGAAATTGGAAAATCAAAAGCAATTATTTTATTTTACAGCAAAATAATATTCTTTGTAATTTCGTTACTGTTTAATATCTAAAAAAAAATATATATATATATGCCAGATTTCTAGTCAGAATTTCAGCCAGTTACCGGTTATGCTCTGAATACAGACGTTCTTACAAAACGGTGATCCATATCTTCTTTCCCTGTGAGATATTAAACAATGACCACATTGGAAAAATATCAATAAAGTTATTTGCTTTCAATTTCAGGATAGTTGTCCTTTAACAGCATTGATTAGGCTGATCATGTGACTGGCTTACATCATAGACAGGTATTATGATGTCACTCAGCTCTGGTAAAAGAGTCAGTATTTGGTACAGACCAGGCAGTTATCAGCTGCCTGTAAGTGTGTACTGTGTATATCCAGTATGTCTGTGTCATAGTATAAGGTAAGTGTATTTTATATCTTTACAAATCATATCATTAAGTTTAAACTAGTATTCTATGTTTCAATAGATTTTTATTTTGTGTTAAAAAAAAATGTTTACTAAATCCAGAATAAACTGATTCTTAATATCCATCATAAAAGGAGCAAGATCAGTATATTACTAAGATCACAACACAATGTAAAGAATGGCTGGTTAATCAGTCGATTACCCCAACCCAATGCCCATGAAAAGAGGGAGAAGAACAGAAAGTGTAAAAGGGGGGCGACAAGGTGGGAAACAGCCCATCATCCAGATGGGTTATCTGAGGAGACTCCAATTTATAGTAAAGGGACAGAGGAGAGGTAAATCTAAGCCGTAGTTCCCAGATATTGCAAAATAATTCCTGTTTATCCAGAAGAATGCTCGATCATTTCTTAGTAATCATAGTTATTTTAAAGAAACATATTTCTATCAATTTCCACAGTCTGTTATAGCCGATTGTAAAGGTAAATACATAGTTTTAGGTACATGGGGAATGGATTAATCCGACAGTTTCCCAGGGGTACTTCCTCAGATTGAGCTGTTACTAAATCAAACATACAACAAACGCGTCTCCACAACCGCGCATTTTGGGAAATAACCATCATATGTGATACACGGTTCCCTCCTGACCACAGCCTGAGATTATAAATTTGATGCTGACCAAATTTAAATAAGCAATACAAGACCAGTCTATGTACCTCTTCATTAGCACTTTATATCCAGCCTCTGAAAATGAGGCATTAACACATTTTTAGAAGTTAGACCATATTCTAGAAAAGTCTTCAGGGATGAGTGTACAACCCAAATCTGAGTACCAGGCTATGGCCTAAGCAATCCCTCAGGAAGGCGGCGGAGCAGATGAGACTTTGGGAAAGCCATAACAGCAGATTGTTTGGTCTTAGGGGTTATGACTGGTCCTCCATGGAAACCCACTATGAGACCACCTGCTTAGAGTGAACTGATGCAAGTTGGGAGGTCTAACAATAGAGTACATTCATCAGACCCCCTTGTTGGTTATACCTTCTGATGTTATTAAAGGTGTCAGTGTTGTTAATGTGGATGTTACACCACAATGCTTTTTAACTTAAACAGGTTTCTTGTTTATTGAACGCTTAATAACAGTAGATATATGCAGGTACTCACAGGTGGTATATTTTGAGGTACAACAGGCAATAACAGTTGAATGCATTTGCAGTTATACACTCTTGTATATACAGGCTGGTAGACATGCAGATGGATGTGCACTCTCATATAGATATAGATGCAGGCTTGTAATGCTCTCTTATACATATGCAGGTTCTCAGTCCATACTGCACAGCCGTGTAGGTAACTTATTGTGTGGGCACAGACTCTCCTAATACTAGTGGGAGCCTCCGGTCACCTTCTAGAGTGCTTTGGGGGACTTTTTGTAGCTTTATACTAAAGTATATATGCATCTATGAGGGCTGCGTCTGCTCCGTTCGGTGTACTGATGGAAATGCCGGCGTCAAAGCCGAATTTACAGTTATTTCCTCCTAGACCAGTGGGGATTCAGGTAACCATAGCAACGGAGGGAGACAGAGCGAAAGTTCTCCTATATACTAACACCCAGGGCCGCCGAGAGGGGGGGGGAGCGGGTACATTTTACCCGGGCCCGGCCATGCCAGGGGGCCCGGGCCGGGCCCTTGCTGCTATTTTTTGTCATTTTTTTTTTTTATTTTATTTTTTTGTATTTTGCGTATTTTTATTTTTTTAAAAAAAAAATTCCCGCGGGGTAGGGGGAGGGGGGGGGGGGCGTTGGTGGGGGGAGCTATAAGAAATAAAAAAAAAAAAAAAAAATCAATACTCACGTGACCGCGGCGCCGCGTCCCTCCTCTCCTGTCTTCTCCATTCACACTGACTGTCGGGCGTGACGTCATCAAGTCACGCCCGGCAGTCAGTCAGTGTGGAGCGCCGCAGCCTGACAAGACCAAAGAAGAAGAAAGAAGAGAAGACAGAAGAGAAGAAAAGAAAGAAGCTGACAAAAGGTAAGGAAAGAAACTGAGAGGCACAGAGGAGGAAAAGAGAGGGACAGAGGAGGAAAAGAGAGGCACAGAGGAGGAAAAGAGAGGCACAGAGGAGGAAAAGAGAGGCACAGAGGAGGAAAAGAGAGGCACAGGGGAGGAAAAGAGAGGCACAGAGGAGGAAAAGAGAGGCACAGAGGAGGAAAAGAGGGGCACAGAGGAGGAAAAGAGAGGCACAGAGGAGGAAAAGAGGGGCACAGAGGAGGAAAAGAGGGGCACAGAGGAGGAAAAGAGGGGCACAGAGGAGGAAAAGAGAGGCACAGAGGAGGAAAAGGGGGCACAGAGGAGGAAAAGAGAGGCACAGAGGAGGAAAAGAGAGGCACAGAGGAGGAAAAGAGAGGCACAGAGGAGGAAAAGAGAGGCACAGAGGAGGAAAAGAGGGGCACAGAGGAGGAAAAGAGGGGCACAGAGGAGGAAAAGAGGGGCACAGAGGAGGAAAAGAGGGGCACAGAGGAGGAAAAGAGAGGCACAGAGGAGGAAAAGAGGGGCAGAGAGGCACAGAGGAGGAAAAGAGGGGCAGAGAGGCACAGAGGAGGAAAAGAGGGGCAGAGAGGCACAGAGGAGGAAAACAGGGGCAGAGAGGCACAGAGGAGGAAAACAGCGGCAGAGAGGCACAGAGTTATAAAAAAAAGGGGCAAAGAGGCACAGAGTGAATAAAAAGGGGGGAAAGCAGCATGGAGGGCGCAGTGTAGTTGTGATGGGGCTTGTTGCAATGTAGTGTGTGTGCGGTAGGTGGTGGCTAATTAATGGGCGCTATTTTGTTTGTAGGGTGATGGTGAGGCAATTTAATAGTGGGGATTATTAATTTAAGATGGGGTGATTTGGGGCCTATTGAATGTGGAGGTGAGTTTGGGGAGGATGAGGTCTATTTATTAAATGTGACTATGAATTATTTAATGGCAGTGATGGTTGCGGGAAATAGGTATTGCTAGGCTGTTTGCATGACGGGAAATAGGTTTATTTATTACATGTGAATTCTATTATTTTAATGTTGGGGCTGGAGGAAGGCCTAATTATTAATCGTGGGTGCTATTGATTTAACGCTGCGTCTGACTGAAATTTTCTAAATGTAGCCATTTTTTTCCCAAATAGGTCCTTCTACATTCCAAGATCCAGGCAAGCCACAACTAAAGAAAGCAGCAGCCTCGGGTGGAGAAAGTGAGAAGAACAGGTAGGACAGAGCAGCATAGTGTGTGAAATGTTGTGATTCTAGTAGGGACAATGCCAATGTTTGGTGAGCCCAGTGGGCGCAGGCCAAGACTGAACTGTTTGTGTACACACTGCATTCTTTGTATACTACACTGTGGTGCTGGATGTCTTAAAAGTCAGGAGTGCTTGGACATATGTGACGCTGTGGTGAATTCAGGACCTAGTGATTTTGATGTGCTAGCTATGCGCCCAACGGTGCATTGCCACGGCCCCAAATGTATGACCACATTCCCGAAAATTTTTGCACCGTCGTTAGGCTAGCCACGCCCCAATGGCGCATTGACACGCCCCTGAATGTATGACCAAACCCGCGTCGTGTTTTTTGCGCCGCCGTTAGGCGGCGCAAAAAATTTTTAGGGCTTACTCAACTATGGGGGGGCCCCATGAGTTAGTTGTACCCGGGCCCTGAATTCCTCTTGGCAGCCCTGCTAACACCCTTTGCATTTTAAGTCTTAATAGAGCCATATTGTTGGCTTTGTACCCCCTAAGACCCCGCACAAAGTTTGCAAAGGCTTTTTGATAACGCCTTTAGCTACAAGCGAGATGAAAAGAGTCAGATGTGTAATTATCTTTCATTCAGCAACAAATTACGGGCAGATTGAGATTTACAGGATAACTATTAGTAAATTGGAAAACCAATAGTGATTATATTACAGCAACATAATATTCTTTGCCATTTCGTTACTGCTTAATATCTCAAAGAAAAAAATATTAAAAAGCGTTTGCTAAAATCTCCTATACTGACAGCACAACTGGAACTCTGACTAGGTAACTGCAGCCGTCAGATTTCTAGTCAGGATTAAAGCCAGTTATGCTGTGAGTACAGGAGTTATTGCTATACTGTGATCTATATCTTCAGCCCTTATGAGATATCAAACATTGACCACAAAGGAAAATATCAATAAAGTTATTAATTTTCAATTTCAATAGTTGTCCTTTAACAGCATTGATTAGGCTGATCATGTGACTGGCTGACATCATAGACAGGTATTGTGATGTCACTAAGCTCTGGTATAACAGTCAGTGCTTGGTACAGACCAGTCAGTTATCAGCTGCCTGTAGGTGTGCACTGTGTACATCCAGTATGTCTGTACTATAGTATAAGGTAAGCATATTTTATATATTAACAAATCATATTGACAACCAGGTAACTTGAGTTTAACAAAAATGTGTAGAAGTTTCCCAAGTCACTAGTTTTTATCATGTGTATAACAGAAACTTTATTATGAAGATGACTCACATAGCCTGGTACAGTGCAGTGATATTCGCTTTAGTGGGTTTTAGATAACTTAGATTTGCCTTTTTAGGGTGACAAGATGAGGATGCTCAGTTAGCATTATGGATAGTGGGCTACTCTGTAGGGTTCATTTTGCGGGAGGTTCAAAGTGAGGTCTTGGGATAATGTTAAGGTGGACCAAGGGAAAATGTCTCTAATAAAAGTGTGAACAAGACCTAACTGTACATATACAGACACTCTCTGACAATACTAGCATGCGGGTTCAACAGTAGTCAATGTATAATCCTTCAGTAATATTTAAAGCCAAAAATACTTATATACCTCTATGTTTGCTGTTTACCTTTACAATAACAAGCCCCAGCTCTCTCCTCATTACACCTATGGTCCTTACATTTCACATACTTGGGAATAGCACGTCACGCTTCCTTAAACACTGCTCTCGCTTCCCTGAAAATCATGAAAGCATCACTAGCGTATCCAACATCTATAAATGTATTTTTGGATGGTGCAAAGAATGTTCCAAGTTGATTCGTTTTTAAAAATGCTGTTGATCTGGATGCATTTTGTATTTATATTTATCTCACTCCAACCTCAAGAAAGCATAAACATTACTGTAGGACCTACAGTGTAGGTGTTACTTGTAGGTGGACTTGATGTAGACGGAGGCAAAGACAAAGCCAGTCTCCCTGTCTAGTTTATGGTTACACAGCTATCTATGTTTCCAAAAGCTACTGAAACCTGTACCGGTGGGGCGGAGCTTATGGTTTGCACACATGGTAATGAGATTAATCATTCCCATGGTGTGTGCGGCACTCCCCTCCTGCTTACAGGTGGCGGAGGTCAGCGCGCCACCATTTGTGAGCAGATCTACGTTGTATGTAATAATTATCTATTAAATATGGTTCCGCTCTGCTCAAAAAAGTTTGAAGTGCTAAGCTTCCCTGTACCCCCTCTAAACACCATTCAAGGCACCCCTTTACCGCTGCACTGCCATGCAGAGCATCAGTAAAAGACACATACCTCAGTTTTCCACCAGTGGGATTGCGAGACAGAGCCCTCAAATCGGGACTGTCCCAATGAGAGCATAATGGACATATTTAGTTGTGTATACGCCAGTGTATGGCCAACCTGAGAGATTATGGAGCCTTAGATGCAGATCTGACTATTTCAGAGGGCTGCGTATTATAGTGCGTTTCCTCACAGTGCATGCGTTGTGAATAAACTACAGATAAAACGAAGCAAGCTCCTTTATACAATTCATTATAAATGCAATAATCATTTTCACATTATATTAATACATTAATTGGTTGCAATTGGTAAATTACAACCAATTATATTCTGATGACAATTAAAACTTATTATTAAGTTGTATAATGAAATGGGGACTTACCTCTCTGTCTATATGTATTACCCAGTATTGTTTTATTAATGTTTGTTCCCAATTGTAAAAAGCGCTACGGAATTTGCTGGGCGCTATATAAATAAATGTTGATGATGATGATGGGGTCAGCTTGCATCACTGAAGAACTAGGAGTATTCTCTAAGGACCTGGGTCAGTGCTGGCACAGGTAAATTGTTCCTCAAGAACCAGCTCTGTTTGTACTTATCTGCAAAGCTTTTTTGGGCAAATTTTACATACTATTTTTTTTCAAGACTGTTTTTTTTTTGTATTATGTTGGGAAATATATCTCTTTCTTTTGGGTGACAAGAAGCTAATAAGATAATTAACATGGAGGTGCCATCACGTTGATTCTAATATTGTAGCAGTGGATTATTGTGTAAATGAATGCTCATCTTCTGTAGAGTCTGGTAAACTGATTAGCCAGCAAGATCCGATTTCTGATGATAGCCTCGTAAATGTTTATTGAATAAGGATAGTCCAAGAGAAAGGGCTATTAATGTTAATGAATTGCTAAACAATGTATGTACTGGGGGAACACTCAGTCATGAGTGACATTTAAGCACGACTGTCAATTCAGATGATAAATGTATTGATATTCAGGCCTGCCATAGCAACTTTCTTAAAGTTATGTGGGTTTGAACAACCTAGATAGCTAGATTTATAGTACAGCCTGAGCAATAGCCTCACTGAAATGTTTTTTACTAACAAACATACAGTTCTTGCAAAAATAAGCTATCGAGTTTAAATCCTTAGGCATTATTCGATTTGCTGGCTGGTGTAGGATGTCCTGTGGGTTGATCACCCTGTGACTCTACTCTTATAACGTAGAGCCAGTGTGGTGAAAGCTGGCAGACTTCCGACAGTTTGTGCTCCTGAGAAACTTTCAGTGACATCATCAGTCATTAATTCCAGGCTAGTGGATGACTAGCGCCATGCAAATATGCATAGATTTACTGTGTGTTCTGAGTGGCATGACATTTTATTTATAGACAGACTGGTTGGCAGTGGTGGACTGTCCAGGGTGTCGGCTTGCCCGATGGCAAGTGGGCCCTGATGGGCCCCCTTAAACTTTAGACAATATGTTAAAAATGTTAATGACCTTTTAGTAGCTTGAAAATAAAATAGAAGTTCCTATATTATTACTGTATGCAACTAAAACTTACTTTGTATTACTATTTTAGCAAAATCATTCTTCGAGGATACTTTATATGTAAGAAAATAATAAACAATTCTGAAATAATTCTGATTCGGGTCATGTGAGGCCGACGCATACGTTATATAGGCTCAGATCTTTACTATTACGACTGTGCAATGAAGCTTAGCTGGGAATCCCAGCCTGGGTTGTGATGTGCATTGCATACATTTCAAAGACAGCAAATATTTTTCATTGCATCTGCCTCAGTTTGATTGTGCTTCGTCTATTCAAGTTGATTCAACACAAGATAATTCATCCATCAATCATCATCCATCAATCAGTTTAGCATTATTATTCGGTATGTTCTTAAAGATGTTATCTGTGAGCGACCTCTTTCAGTTGCACCAAGTAATGATGGTACAGGACAGGGACTTTTTGATCTATTGACTGACATTACAGCATCTTAAAATTGATCCCCAAAAAAATGTTTGACTGATAGTACAGATGGAGCTGTAAGCTCCCATGGCCAGTATAATGGGTTTACAAAGTAAAATGACTGATGTGGCTGATCAGTCTGTTCATATATGGTGCTGTGCCCATGTCTTGAATTTGGTGATAACTGAAACACCAAAATGTTGCAGTTTCTTTTCTCAAGTTTCTCCAGAATTTAGCAACTTTTATAAAAACATCATACAGAGAACGGCTGTACGGATAGAAGTTGCAGGAAAACATCTAGGACAAGAAAGAATTGAAACGATTAAAGCTAATTGGGGAGACAAGATGGTCAGGGAAATCCAATGCAGGAACAACTGTATTTGGATGTTTTGATGGTGCCGCTGTCAGTACTTTTGTAAATCTCTTGACATGTTTATCAATGATACAAGATTCAGAAAGGTTTGATGCAAAAACAAAACAAGAAGCAAATGTTTTACTTCAAAGTCTTCTAAAGTTTGAAAGAATATTGACATCATTTAGTTACTTGTGTATATTTGAAACTACAGCCCCGTTATCAAGATATTTACAGACAAGTGGTTTAGATATGTTTACTGCATGGAGTTTGGTAGATTCAGTTACAACAAAGTTGAAGGAACAGACAAGAACATTTGATAACGTTCACAGCAAAGCATTGGAATTTGTAAATAAATATAATGACAAGATTTCACAGCTGAATGTGGATGAAAATCAAACTTTGGAAATTGACTCTTTGGAAACAACATTGCCAGTTAAGAGGCAGAGAGGAAGAACAGACTGACAGATGAGCTTATGGATGATGAAGGAAATTCCTGAGATTCTCCAGCTGATTTTCGAGTAAATGTGTTTAACCTAATAATGGACCTCATTGTCCACTCACTAGATTCACGCAATAGTTGTATAAAGATTTATCCTGCTTGGACCAAGCAAAGTTTAAAACTATTGCAGACAAGGGCCTTGAAGATGAAGCATTGGAAGGGATTATTAAACTGTCTCCACAAATCAGCAAAGATCAAGTAATATTGTAATTGTTTTCTTGTGCTATTGCTTAATGATGGTGAGAATATGGATTCCAGTTGCAACAAGTCTAAAATTTGTAGCACTTGTCCGTCGTGTGTACAAAAAATTCTGGCATCCAATAGACTTTGTGACAAGGCATATGATAACCTTTATGAAGTTTATCAAGCAGGGGCTGGCGGGCAGACTTCAGCCCGGAGGACAAGCACACAGCACTGGCCCATAAGTAGCGGCCTATCCTTAAAGGGTAGTTTTCGCTATAATATATATTTCTCAATATAAAAAAAGAAGTTATGTTAGTGTTGCTTAATCCGGCGGTACTTTTATTATTATAAATGTAAATATTAAACAATGAAAATAAATAATGCAACAAAAAACAAACCCCCCTTTATATTGCATTTTATTGTATATGTTCCTTCCCTTTTTCACATAGCTGTCTGATTATAATGGATTATAATCTGACACCCTGGGAACATCAATACGATGGTGATCGCACTCACACACAGTCATTTGTTGCTCCCAGGCTCCTGTAGTCTAGGGGAGGAGCCCTGTAGAACTGTCATTACAGAAACGCGGTTTAGGCAGCCTATGCAGTCCGCGCTTAGGCGGCCATCACATACTACTGGATTCTGCCTGCATCACCCATTGATAGATTATTGTACTACAAGCTGTATATTCTATCAATGGATGACACGGCCATATCGAGTAGTATGTGATGCCGCTATGTGCGGACTGCATAGGCTCCTGCACCGCGTTCCCCATGGACCACCAGGTTCCCTTCCTCCACAACGTACCTTTGTGGGAGTAGATACTGCCTATCAGCGGTTACACATCGCCGGTGTCTTGTGCCTGCTGGTCTTATCCTCCGTGACTGCTTGGCCGGATCCTGGAATGTTGGGGTCCTGTTTGGATAAGAGATAGTTATTATTCACCTTCTGAAAAGTTGAGCAGTGAGTGAAGAATCTAGGCCTCCCTCCCCACAACCAGACGGACATTAAATCAGTAGCTTTTTCTGTTTAATAAACAGGACTACTTCCAACCAATCAGCTCCAGAATTTAATTAATAGCATTTAAGTGTAATGTCTATTTTTCTCCATATAGTACCGACATCAAATTAATAGCACCCATGTTTAATAATTAGGCCTCCTTCCCCATAACCAGCCCGACATTAAATTAAAAGCCTCCTTCCCCCCAACCAATCCCCTATAATAAATTAATAACATTCCCATTTAATAAACAAACATAGCCCCCCATCATCCCAGACATTAAATTAATAACCTTCACATTTAACAAACAGACCAATTTCACCCCTCACAGCAATGTCTTTAAATTATTAACATTCCCATGTAATACACATGTCTGTTACATGTGGTTACAACTCTCCTCACATTTAATAGAGATTATTATTGCAAATTAATATTTTACTAAATTATTTTTTTATTACCTGTTTTTATAGTATGTATCATACTATAACAAATTTCCCCTTATCACCACCCTCCTGCCGCCTGAAACTCCAACCTCCTATCACCAGCCCCCCCGCCTCCTCTGGTCATCAGCCCCCTTTCTCAACAGCCCCCTTCTCATCAGTCCCCTTTTCAACAGCCCCCTCTAGTCTCCAGCCCCCTTTCTCATCAGTCCCCCCTTCCCTACAGCCCTCCCTTCTCAACAGCCCCCTCTAGTCTCCAGCCCCCCCCCCCCCCCTTCCCCTTCTCACCATCCCTCTGTACTTTAATTACCTGCACCCGTGTCGGCTCCTCTTGTCAATACAGCTCCTGTTCTTGCAGCGTCCTGACGTTTTTTTCACTTCAGGGCGCTCTAAATAGTAAGTGTAGTGGTTACGGGCGGGTGTTGCTCCCCCCTACTGACCAGGCGGCCCAAAATGTAATGTGGACAACCGGGCAGTTTTAAATCCCCCTGTGCAGTGAAACATTTGGTTTTGCCAAGGTGCAAAATTGCACCTTCCAGCTTGATGTTCACCTAAATTAGATACTTTATGTGCTCTGCTTTAGTAGTAGTAACTAAAAACCAACGAAACACTTCCAGCTTCTCATGGGTAAACGGACGGCTGCCAAATTTAGCTGTAAGTCACCCAGTGTTTAGCAGATATCAGTGGGGTCATAAGCTTTTCCAACTAGGTGAGCCTTAGTCAGCGTAAACCTGCACACGGACAGTTCACGTCACCAGACGGAAAAAAAAATTCTTTAGGACCTAAGCTACAAATTCTGCCCTGAATAGACAAGACCTATAATTGGCATGTCCCAGTCACTAACTAACCAGATATCAGAAATCTCATGAGAATAGGTTAAACTTTATCTGATCTCTCTAGAAGAAAAACAAAACCGTAAAACACACAAGTAAAATATGCCATACTATGCTATTTGTAGTGACTATACCAGTGGTTCCCAAACTGTGTGCCGTGGCAATCTCACAGGGGTGCCTCGGCAAGGGCTGTTTTTAAGCAAAACAGGGGACCCTAAGGGTGCCTCTAACTGAGAAAGTTTGGAATCCACTGGACTATACTTTATATTGTCCTCTGCTGGCCAAGTATGTAATAGCAGATATAGGCACACAGCATAAATGTATCCAGATTTCTAATCCGTATGGCTGGATGATATACCGATAAAGACGTTATTTAGAAATGTACTTTGCAGCTATCATAATTACATTAATGGGGACTATGATACACCTCACTGAGTGCAACTTTATTTTTTGCTTTACAAACCCTAAAGGTGACAGGGGGGAGGAATTCAAATGTCGCACCTCTATGTCTCCTCACAACCCATAGAGGTGCGGGAAGACAACCACGATGTCAGGGTACCGTAATAACTGGAAATGTGCACAGAAATTACCCCCAAAAACAGTTACAGTCTGTCCCCCTCCCCCAGTCTAAGGATGTAATAATCGATGATAAAAACAAACAAAAGTTGACCATACTGGTTGGAAGTATATTTTTCTTTATTTACATGTTTCCAAACTAAAGGGTTTCAACAGATACAAGAGACAAAGAGTAGAGACAGATTTATACATAGCGACAAACAAAACAATGATTAGGAAGAAAATAAAAACAATTTTCCCAGGTAAAAAATAAGGTCACCCTTTACATTGAGAAACATGCTGCTTGTGCAACTTGGAATAATATACACACACATATATATACAGGCTTATAAAATCTTACATCTACACTGGCCCCTGTATCAACAGGGAGCCCTCTGTAATTATTTTACATTATAAAACAAAGAATAAAGTTTTTCCTTCTCTTGCTTGTTTAAAATAAATTAAAAAAAGAAGAAACAAAAAAGAAAAAGGCTACGCAGGAGTTCTGTAGGTGGGATGCTCGATACGGATGATCTTGTCCAGAGACATAACCAGCCACCGCCTACACCGACATGCAGTAAAAGGGCTGAAGGGCTTCTTCTAACTTCAGGTATTAAAAAAAAAAAACTCTTCCAAGTGCCTTGAAATTGTCTGTAATTTTGAAGGACAATGTTTTCTGGACCCTTGGGCAGGTCCCTCTTTGCATGTTAAAATTCCCTAAAGAAAAGAAAAACCACCCACATTCATCAGCAAGACTCTGGCAACCGAGCCGTTATCCCGAGAGCCTTACTGTAGTGTGCGCCATACAAAAGAAAACTTGGGAGAATCAACTTTTAACACTGCACTGAGCAACAACCACATCAGAGGGCTTCTGAAATAGACCTGCCCCCGACAAGCCAAACTCTTCCAGGTGTCTGTGCGCTCCATGAGAACTTGTAAACAGGATAAATAAGGACACTGCATCATCTCTGCCATGTCCCCTCCCACCCTCAATAATGCCTTGTTTGTGTATTCCAATCAGGAGTCACAAGTCCGATATTAAGGGCGATTCCTCATGTTCCAGGAGTTTCCCCAGCGGAGCTGATGTGTACAACTAGCTGTGGGATAGGCAGACAGTTCACTAAACACCAAAGGCCTCAGTTTGTCCCCCCCCCCCCCCCCCAAAGGGTGTCAGTCTGGTTCATGAAGATCTGTGCCTGCAGATCCTTTTAGAACCACTTATGAAGCAGATATCCAGCCTTCCTACCCTGCTCCAGTGGAAAGTAAAGTCACTATATTCTGCCCCCCACCCATCCCTCAGCCAGAATCGGAGTCACTGGTATCTGAAGAGCTGGAAGTGGAACTGCTGCTACTGTCAGAATCAGAACTGGAGCTGGAAGCACTGAGACGAGAGACAGAAACCGGCTGGGCTGATTCCGCCTTCTCGTGAGCTGTGAAACAAACATGTTAAATTTATACATTAGATTAATAACAGTGTTAAACTACTAACTTCTACACATGCTTGAAAAGAATATCCAAATTGGTGCTTTGTTATATAGTTAAGGAGAATTTTATTTGGAGTTTCGGTTTTCTAAACTGATTATTTATTACAAGAACATCTCTTCTCACCAGTAAAAAAATAAAATAAAAATACAAATCATGTTCATGTTTATGAACAGTGTATAATAAATAGCACTTAGTTTTATTTAGTGTGGTTTGCGAGTACCAGTCATAGATAAATGGCCACATTACGAGGATTAACTCTCACTATACAACGTTCATTCTATCACTGCAATTATTATTATTAACAGAAACGAGTGTTGCTCACCTTTTTTGGGAGGCTTCTTTGTGGAGTTCAGTTGTCCACTGACATCCTGTAGTCTCTTCTCCAGCTCCCTTTTCTTCTCTAGAGCAATCTCCTCCTTTGTTTTACCCACAGTCTTCTTCAGTGCTGCAGAGAGCGCAGCGTTAAGAGGAGCTGAGGAATGACAAAGACAGACATTGTGTTAGCTTGAAATGCACAACCCATTATCAATACAAAGTATGCAGATATATGAAGTATACAGATATATGGCGCTTTTAGCCACTTTTACCATTGCATTTAGAAAACTTTAGTCTAGACAATAGAACCGTAACATTTGACTTTAGCTGCTCTGCAACTTTATGTTTTCTTAACAAGTCTGTGTGACAATAATTCAAACATGTGCTGGACTTCACAATACAGTCCAGAAAAAGAGCAACCAGTCCCTGAACTAGTCTACTATGGCACAAAGATCATATAAATTTACATTCTATATAAGCAACTACAGAATATGGACGATGTTCCCATCTTTTTCTTATCTATACAATTCAACTTTATAACAAGATACAGCAGGAACTATGCTTTCCATCATCATGAATGTGACACTCACTGTAGGGCTTTCTAGGCTTCTTCCGGAGACAGGACATCACATATCTCTCCAGCTCACGGAGAGTGGAAGGTTTTAAAGTCTCAAAGTCAATCTCTATCTCTTCCGGGTTGGAATCTCGCAATGAGGGCTCCCGAGATTGAATGATGTGAACCACCCGGCCCAGCTTCTCTCCAGGCAACTTGTTAATATCTAAGCTCAGCTGCCGCTTCTCATCATAGGTCATGGGCTTGCACTCGTCCTCCTCATCGGAGTCATACATGACAGGTGGAGGCGGAGGCAGTGGTTTTGCAGAGGATTTCTTGGAGCTCCTGAAATAATATAAAATCAGTTATTAAAGCCACAAACGAAAACAGTAATAGAATACTGAAAATCTAAACTACGATGGATCCTCCATTATGTGAGAAAATGATATTAATCGGAATATTTGAAAAAAAACCTTCACTTATTACTTGCAAACAGCTACTTAAAGGACTCATTAAACAATGCTGCTCACTTTGAGATAGCCGGGGTCGTGGAGCTGCTGCTTGTGCTAGTGGTCCCACCAGAACTAGACTTCTTGGAGGATTTTTTATTCTGGGAAGATCGCATTTTGCCACACCTCCATTCATCATCGTCTTTCCCTTTCCGCTTATCAGATTTCTTCTTTTTCTTCTTCTCTTTTTTTTCACGCTTCTTTTTAGGCTTGGAGATCGGGCCCTGGGAGAGAGCAGCCAGCTGCTCATGTACCGCGCGAAGCTGAAAATAAATATTTTGTTAAAACATTAACTTACGGAAATGGCTCTATAGAGGACAGATTTAGTGCAACGTTCCTCGTACCACATTGCTACAAACAATGCAACGGTCTGGAGAAGCATCTACAGATCAGTTACTGCGATAAATACACAACCTGTGTGCTTCACACCTTGGTAATACAGCAGCTACTGAAATAACCCATGCGTACCTGCTCCTGAAGTTCTGCCAGTCTATTTGCTCTCTCCTCCTCAGAGTCGTCCGAGCTCTCGCTCTCATCTGAACTTTCACTGCTACTCTCACTGGAGGAATCAGAGGAGGATTTGGAATCTGAGGCGGGCTGTTGTGAGGAGGTCGTAGGGGGATTCACTGCAATAGGCTCATCTGGCATCTTGGCATAACTGAATTCAAACACATCCTGGAAAGCAGATCATGAATTTATGAGTACAGAACAACTACAATGAAAAATTGAATAGTAGTGACAAGTACAAAGAACAAATTTTCACCTGCAGCTTTCTGGCCATTGCCACAACATCGTGATCTGGGGGATTATATTTGTAACAGTTTGAGAACATTAGTCGAACGTCTGCTGCAAACTCTTGAGCATCATGGAATTCTCTATTTTCCATCTTTTTCTGTAGAAAGAGAGGCCGATGAGTATGGTCATCACCCATACAATAATTACCTACATTCAATAGAGATCCCACAGACTATTCATTATGTTTTATCCTGTGTCACAGAGATGGTCAAAGTCTGGACCTTTTACTCCAAGACAAGCTAGGAGACCATTAACCAAACACTTTCACCGTATAAAGATTTAATGTTTGCCTGTCAAATAGAACATGCACATAAATAACACAGGTCATGAAAGAACATGGATCGTCTGGACAGGCTTATGTTTATCTTACAGTAATGCCCTATAAGATTTGTGCTGGCTCCCTGCCCCTAACCCCACCTTGATGGTGCTGAGGTCCATGGGATGTTTGATGAGATCATGGTAATCGTGCAGTCCTAGAGCAGAGGCATCCACTGGTTTGTAGAATGGCCACGCATAAGCTGCATGTTTCTTGGAGAGAAGTTCTTTGAGGATGCCGTTGCAGTATTTGAGTTGTTCAGACAGTTTTCCCTTCTTGGAGGTCTGATGCTGCTGAGAGTCAGGCAAGTCTTTACGAGGTGGCTTGATGGGCCGGCCACTTTCCCGCCGGGCAGGGATCTTAGAAGGTTTAAGATCAGGTGGCGTTAGAGGGAAAGAATCTCCACTGGTAGCAATAATAGCTGTGGTGGTCGGTGTTGTAGTGTCTGCTTTCCTCTTCACACCTTTCTTCTGTCAGAAGAACACATCAGTCAACTTGGAAGGTCATAAACACATTTGCCCTTTCCATAAAAACAGGTTACCCATCCAAGGCTACCACAAAATTTAAAAAGAGTTACCAAGATAGAAGGCTAGTAACACAAAAAAATCTGAATGCAGAACCAACTTGTAGCATTTTAAAAGTTATACCTTCGCACTTGGTTGTGTGGTCGCTGGAACAACCGACAGAGCCTGAGAAGAGGGCATGGATTTCAGGATAGGACTAGAGAGAACTGGTGGGTGTGGTAAATTAATGATGGTGGTTGGAGCTTCTGGGGAGCTTGGGTAAAGTGAAGACTGAGACATGGAGGAGATAGCCGGCACTTGGTGTGCAGTTGTGATCCCACCTGTGGATGTAAATATAAGAGGTTATAATCCAGCGAGTTAACAATATATGCCCTATCCTTTAGCGGTGCACGTAAAAGTGTTACGTAGAAAAATATTTACCTGGAGATTTGTTGCCCTTCACATGTTTGCTCTTGGTAGCAGTGTTTGGGATCTCTTGCTCTTCTTGGGGCATCTGTGCTACTTTCTGCAGGAACATCTTCTCCAGGCTTTGGGCCATTAGTACAATGTCATCAGTGGGCTTTAATATAAAAGACATCATCTTTAGATATTGAGTGTATAACTAGCTCTTCAAAATGATTTGTCTGCACAGTAAAAAAATAAAAAAAATTGGATGCATTTAAAGGCTACATAAAAAAAACAAATAAAATACAGGAAGCTGTCCTCACCTTATTGTAGATGTAGCAGTTAGTGAACATAGTGTTAAAGTCCTGCATACACTCCAATGCACTCCAGTAATAGTTGTTCTCTAATCTTTTCTTGATGGTGCCCATGTCCATTGGTTGCTTGATGATCTTATGATAGTCCTGTAGAGACAACCAGCCACCAAAGATGGAGAAAAAGCAAGAGCGATGGTGAGCTCTATCCCAACATTCTGAATATATCCTACAATCATAATATACAATTCTAAATATTAAGAATCATTTTCTCTGTAGTAATACCACAACCAAAACACCATGGACACATCTTTTCATATTATACACCAAAATAACAGACCCAAAAATAACCCAAAACCTGTTAGTTCCCAATAACGGCTGCATCTTCCCCAAAGTGTACAACAGACCCTGTGGACAGTGAACGCTAACCCAGTAATGACTGCTTCTGTGTACATAGGACCTGATGACAGCTCTGGGACATTTAGAGGGTTGAAAACTTATGCAACTGTCACATTCCTAGCAGGTAGATTGATGTTGGAGACACATGGGAGTTAAAAACAAACTATGGGTATAGTTACTATTTTTATTCCTCACAACTTTATTTAAGCCCTGACAAACGATAGAACGGAATTAAAAACTTAAACAGATGATGGGGTCCACCAAAAAGATGGCAGCCCGAGTCCTGTCCTGCTCTGCAGCACAGTTCATGCTGGAGGCTTAGAACTACTGCAGAGGTTTGATGGGTGACAGATTTGCCAAACATAGCAGAATGACAAGATGGTTAGGTGGTGCAGGGCAAAGTATGACTGTATTCTAGAAGCTAAATAATAGGACACCTACCAGTTTAATGTACCTTCATACTTCTAATCCAAGACATCTCAGTATGTGTAGCGTTAAATACTTTCACACTTGGGTTCCTGTACAAATTCATGGATGTGCAGATCTGCAAAACGTATCAATTGGAAATTTGCATTTCACAAAGTAAATCAACCAATTCACAAAATATAGGGTGGCGACTATATCATAAGCTTTAACTACGTAGCGTGCATCAAGACATCCATACATTTGTAGGGATGGATGGGCCAGTGGAGTGCAAGGTATAAAGAAAAGCTGAATGAATTGTGTTTGTCTATCCATTATGTATAAATAAGAGGGAGAAAAATAAATAAAAATAATATGAACCCACAACCCTCTTAGGCAATCTGCTCTATACTTTTACACAAAGTTAGAGCAGTGACAAGACAAGGATCCTCAATAATACATTTATCAAGCAACGTGCCCTGAGCCCCTCAGCACCAGACGCCTCAAACCCAGAGCTGTCATCAGGTTGTGTAAGCAATCTGTCTTTAAAGTGAAAATATGTCTTGTGTTTGTGCTGGGGAGAGCATAATGGTAAATGCTGAGAATGCTACTTGAAAAGTGTTGTAATCTGCTGAAGCAGACGACAGGTGGTATCACATATAACTACACCTCAAGTGTCCGATCCCTTGCTGTGTAACCGATGGTTATTAAATACATACTTTGAATTACCAAGTCAACATAAACAACCCTGAAACGTACCGGTAAACCCAGCTTTACAGCATCCACAGGCCCGCGGAAGGGCCACGAGAACTGGTGCTTCCATAAAGACTTCATAACGAATTTGTGCAAGTACTGCAACTGATTTGTTGAGCGGCCAGGCTTTTTGGGATTGCTAATTTCAGGATGTGGTGGATTGACTTGTGGCGTGTGATTAAACACACTGGAAGTCATGTTTGGGCCCTCAAAGTCTTCGTATAAAAGAGAGGGCTTGCGAATACGTTTTCCTGGTGTTCCCTCCACAGACTGGCCCATCATACCATGATTTAAATCCAAAGGAGGCCTGCAGATGTGAGAAAGTGTTTAGTCGATTTGTTTTACAGTTTAGCATATCCTACTGCCATTATTTTATCCATGCTCATTGATTACTTTAATATATTACGTTTACCAGACAAAATTAATTCTTAGTAAGAGAGCACATTGTATAAGTGCTCGTTTTAAATTCAGTTTACCAACAAAGATTAGGAAAACGAATTTCTCCACATGATTGCATGTATACATTCATATGGGTACTATGTTGCTTGCTGAGAGTAAATCACTAGCCATAGACTGATGCAACAGCAGTAAACGGCACCAGATTAGCATTAAAATGCTATGTCCCAACTCCAGGAGGACACAAAGTATACCAGACACTGGCGTGACATTCAAATTATAATATCCACTTACAATGTTTTTTTTAACTTTGCACACCACTTACTTAAATCATCCTACACTAACTGGGATGTTATATTGTAGCCATTAGACAATTCGCATATTGAACTGCTATGTCACCGATTTTCCATCATCGTCAATTTATAAGTAAATAGATTATCAAGGTAAAGTAGAAGGCCATAGTACACAGGGTGACTCAGGACAGACCATGGTTGTCACATTAAGATTTATTTTAACCTGCCTCCTAAACGGGACGATCACATGACAAAATGTGGCAACAATTTCAATACATGCTGAGAAGCTGCAACACTATGAACCATTCCATCCTCTGGCATAACTCCTGGCAAATAACACTAGCAATGTAGAGATCAACATCAATACACTCCAGTAAAAGTGATCATTTTAAATCCCCTGACACATCACACACCAGGAAGTGTTGACTCACCCTACCCGGCACAACTATTAGACACAAACATCCCTGTGTATACAGCAGTGACCTCATACCTTGTGACCCAAAGCTCTTTCATTGCTGCACAGATAAACATTACAGCAAACTAAACTGCAAGGATATCAATATGGATGGTACAGAATACAGAACACACATCTAACAGTAATAAACACTGTAACTGCTTCATCTACTGGAAGAACACATTATACTGTACTATTACTGGACTACAAATGCTTTGTGTATAAAATCACCATAGAAACCAGTATCAATAGAATACAAAATCGTAGTTAGCAATCTGCTTCCTCTCCTGCACTAGTGTCCTGTGTTTATTAGGTAAAATTTGATCTGACCTCACAGCCACCCAGCATACAAAATCAGCTTGCTGTCAGTAATAGACCCGCAGCAGTCTGACCAATAATATGAACAAACACATGAAAATTAAAATCATGATCCAAAACGTGTGTAAAAGTTTAAAATTCCCGTGTATAAACCCAAATACATTGCACCAGGTGGCTGAAGATATTACAAAAATAATCCATTCAATCATAAGCTGAAACAGAAAATGGGCACAGGTTACCTACAATCAAATGAACAATATAAACCTAATAAATAGGGCAACGTCACTGAACTGAAGTCACTGTAATCACCATGTAGGAATGAAACAAACGTTGCTGCTAAGTAACGAGCGTTTCATAGACACAACTAACCGATAGCCTCGCACAGAAAACCGCCAGGTAAACCGCCGCAGGTGTGACATCCGGGATACACGAATGAATTGAGCAGAGTTACCCCCCCGTTGCCTGGAAACGCAGCGTCTCCTCCCCCCTGGGGGATATAAAGGTCTGGGCAGCCGGAAGAAAATGGCGGCGCCGCAGAGTTACAAGGGTGCAGCTAAGAAACCCTCCGGGAGAGCCCCGGCCAATGATCTCCGTCCGCCAATATGAATGGAGCGCGAACCATCGGTACCGGCTGCGTGTGTATCAACAACGGCTGCAGCTGCGGAGGAAGGGGTAAGGCGGATGGAGGTGGATTGTGTTTAGTGTTGGTAGGGGGTGAAGAGACGCCATCACTATGGAAGCAAGGCCAGGGAGGGGGGGTTACTGCGGGCACCTTACGATTTGAATAAAAATGCGGTTTTACGTAACAATAACGGGTTAGATCTAGAGCAGAGAGGGTCCGTCAGGCATCTGTACCTTTTAAACGCCGTGTTTAGGGCTGTCTCCATGCGGATGGATACGGATTGTGTAGACGCCCGCTCTCGGACCGAGGGCGTAGCGGTCTCTTTGGCTCAAAAAAAAAAACCCCACTTCAGACTCTCTCCCTTCCAGCTCCTGCTCTCCGCTTCAGCGAAATGGCGCCTCGAAGGCTGAGGCCGGTCTTATATAAATACAGCAGCCGTTGAGGATTGGTTAATCAGAGACAGCCTCCTTGGGAGGTGCAACGCTTCCATTGGCCGCCGACCCCATCCATTCTGACGCCATCCGCCCACTCGGACAAAAGCGCTTTCCTATTGGCTGCCATGTATCTTGCCGTTTGAATGCCACCTAGCGGTTTCGTTGAGCACAGCTACTGCAGCAGCAGAACGAGGACGCGCCCTTTCCTTCGTAGGACTCCAGGACAAGTGACTCAGCGCAGCTTCCACGTCACCCAAGAAAGCCTGTCCTCTCATTGGCTGGAGCCATGCAGAAGTCTGTCGTCCTGCTAGGTGCCATTGGCTGTTACTAGGCAGCCGAGCTCAGACTGGGCGGTTTTTCCATATCGCGTGACGTGTCCGTTGTTTTATCCTTCCAGGGCTTTGAAGGAGACGGCGCCATCTTGTTGTGTAGCTGTAATGGCTATCATGAGGCCATATACACCACCGCCATTTTGTGGCGCAACAATAAATTCGGTAAAAACTCCACAGAATGTCCGTGTCCTCCTAAATCGTCATCGTATCTCAAAACTTGTTAACATAGTCTAGTAAACAAAAGTGTGAGCTAATGACAAAACCTTGAGGGGGAGGGAAACCGCCAAACCCCTTCAAACGCCAATTTCTTCTCAGTCGGTAATATTTCTCCTCACAATAAGATGTATTAAGTCCCTTAACGTCTGGGCGCTCCCAGGACCGCACACGACAATTCGACGCTTTCCTCCGACAACCCCGACTCCTTCTCAAAAATAACTCTGCTGACCCGGTAAATCCAAATCCGTCTTCTAGAATGAGCCGTTTTCCGCCGATTCCTGACGCCAGAATATCGTTCCCCGTCCCCGCAGGCACACGCCGCCCCCGCCTGCTTAGACTCGCCGCCATTTTGTTGTAAGGAGCTGAGGCAGCAAGCGCTGTGCTTCTCCTTCCTCTGGCTCTCTTCTCCCCCTGCTGCCGCTCTCCCGCAGCTTCTGGGACGCCCCGGCCCCCGGATGCTAGATCCTTTCCGCCACCTACTGGCGGCTGCATTATTATTATTATTTCCTCTTCCATCGCTCTACAACACCTCCCTCCCCCCCTCCTCTGGTAAGTGCACAGTCATTGCTCTAAAATGGCGGCTGGTCATTGTTCTGTGTACTCCCCCCTCACAAGCGAAAAGCGATTAAATCACGTTCATATAATACAAAATCTTGTCATGGACACCCCTCTCGTATGTTTTCCTTTGTTTTCTTTATACTCGCCACAATTATAAATTCGGTGGTAGGGATAACGCGTGTAATCGCCATATTGAGTTTTTCATTAACACGTAGTTTGCCGACTAAAAAAATAAAAGGTCGTTGTTCTGTAATCCTGCTCCCACGAAGATCTATAGTCGACCCCTGTATAATTTATATGAAGGCAGAAGATACACACATGAGGCAGTGTATAGCACATCCTGTATGTGACCTGCTCTGTAACACCACAGTGGTTGTACATGGAGCCCCCGTTATTATATTATATAATACGACGTCCTGACTGGGTGTAACATGGTAGCTTGTTGCAGGCTCTGTTGCTCCCCCCTGCTGCCTGACACAGGTTTCTTGTTAGTAATAGTACAACCTGTCTATCCTCTGAAGCATGTCATACTGCCCTGAGGAAAAGGTGAAAGTGTATTAAGCATTATGGCAAATAGCCACAGTTGTCTAAATTATGCCTTTTTTTTACACAAAAATACAAATTTAACATTAAAAATCATTGGTGCTCTACCCATTTGCTTTTTAACTGGTGTTGCAGTGTTTTTCTGAACACCGCTTGCTCCATTTTCATGCGTTTCTGTGCATTGGAAAGCATACAATTGCAACTAAAAACACATTGAACGCCGCTGGGTGTGTAGCCTTTCAGGGTTTTTCGAACACTCCTTCTATGGAACACAAATCCCCCAACCCCTTTTCCATGCAAAATGTCCCTATTTTTATGCATATAGGTCTGTATGAATCAACAGTGAATAAATAATTACAAGAGTTTTCTGTCTGAGTGCTATGTTCAATCTACATTCATGATTTTGGGACACCTTGCTCCCACATGCAGATTACACTGTTGCCTAATGTGAACAGGAGGGATGTGGAGGCTTAGGGATCAATGATCCTGGTGCTTGCAGTATTTTCAGGAAGGGTTGCTTGTGAGTAGCATCAAGTTTTAGCGTAATAGGTGGTGTTTACAGCATTGGTATAGGGAATGGTAGCATATATAGGGGCATATTCAATTGTCAGCATTACATGCAAAACTAAAGCCACTTGCGCACTATTACCGTTATTACAGTAATAGTGCGCATAATTACCGTTATTACGGTACCTTTAACGCCGGCTTTCTGCTTTACCTTTAACCAGCCGACATACAACCGCTCGTTCAAAAGTCGGGTCAGTGTGTGTAGTGACATGATGGTCGAAAGTCTGCCCAAATGGATGATTGTCGCCTCATTTGGTTGGTCGTACCGTTAAAAATTTTCGTTCCGATCTCGTTTCCGTTGTGTAGTGTGTATAAACTTCCGACCGATTGCTCATTGCTCACGACAACATGGCTGTAAGAAGTCGCTAAAGGGACATCCGCTCTTCCCTTTATCGTCTAAAACAAGGCTAGTGTGTATGCAGTCCATGGACCGAGCGATCGTACCATCGATGGAATGTAAAATCGATCAGCATAAAAAGTTGGTGGAAAATTCTGTAGTGTGTACCCAGCTTAACATTTCTATTTCTGTTGACAACATGACCATAAATCACACCCCACAAGCTTGATGCCTAGGTGTGATCCTTGACTCACAACTATTCTTTGTTCCCCACATCGACTCTATATCTAAATCACGTTACATACATGTAAAAAAAATTTCCAGAATATGCGCATATCTTGCACAAGACACTGCAAAATCCGTAATTTATGCACTTACCTCCGGCATAGACTATTGCAATTCACTCTCTACTGGTCTTCCCCCTAAACAGACTCAAACTCCTATGATCTATTGTGCATGCAGCGGCCAGACTGATTTTCCTTGCAACTCATTCTTCCTCTGCTGAGCCACTCTTAGTCTCTACATCGGTTGCATGTTTTTTAGAGCGTCCAATATAAAATTATTCTACCAACATACAAGGCCATCAACAAAACTGCATACATCTCCTTGTCTCAAAATATTTCCAAACTTTACAACTCCGCTCTGCAGATCTCATCCACTCTCATTACATCTTCCCTCGCACAATAAGACTTTCCTCTGGTCAGGAAACCTTCAAGCGTTCTCTGAAAAGCCACCTCTTCAGGCAAGCTTATAATATTCCTCAAGCACCCTCTTTACCTCACTAGGTTGCCCTATTAACAGTATATAGTGTGCCATAACCCCACAGCATGGGTAGACTTTGGGTGAATTAGCCACGGGAGGGGGGGGGGGCTACATTGCAGTAAGATGCTGGAGAATAGGTAATGGATGAGGCTAGGTGGGAGATTCAACTCAAAACGATGTGCCGTGGAGTTCCTCTGGAACAGTCTGCGAAGGCACTCAATCAAGGTGTTTCTCCGCTCATTTTTCCTCTCGTCCTATAGAGGTGTGCAGACAAATATAGTTGTACTCCTTGCACTGTCTGGAAACTTTCCCACTGTGCTGCATGCATTACAAAGCATTGTTTGCTGCCTTCGGTTGACCCCAGAATGGCTCAAGTTCCCTTTTGTTTGTGTTCAACAAATTCTCACTTGTTAAATTTTAGAAATGGTAATAATAGTTCATGTGCACCTTTTAGCAGAGCATGCTAGGATGAAATGTGCAATGAGATTAGACACATTTCTATTTACTGTATTGGAAAAGTGACACCTGCCTTCAACATTAGCTGGGTGTCAGGCGCCGTCCCGCTGTCTCTTCGGGACGGTCGCCTGCATTTCCTCCTTGTGCGTCTGGTTGCCAGGCAACCAGACGAGGAACCTCCAGCCGCCCGGCGCGGACGCATGCGCGTCCCGTTGCCTAGCAACGGGCCGATACTTGAGACTCCCAGTGGCAGCTGAGGACAGCGCTGCTGCCCCCTGCTAACTCATTGGCTCCTCAGCCTTTATAAGGAGCTTCCTGTTTGCACACCAGTGCTAGAGTATAAGGTCTTCCCTACCTCCAGCGTTCCTGTACTTAGCTTGTTCCTGACTCTTCTTGCCTGCCTGTGACCCTTTTGACCTGGACCGTTTTGACTACCCCTTTGGATCTCCCTGTTGTACTGCGCTTTCAGAACGTTACCGACCTGGCTTGTCTCGCCATCCCTCCGGCTATTCCTTGTGTACTTCCTTTTGCCAGCACAGTTACCGACCCGGCTTGTCTGACAACTCTTCTCACGTGCCATGCTATTCGACTTGTGGAAGGACCGCGACCTGCGTGTCTCCTGCAGCGGAGTCCATGCCTCCTTGCGGGAGTCCCTGGTGGATACCAGGGGCACGTTGGATTCTGCACCTTCTTCCAAGTAGTGCCAACGATAGCAGGTACGCAACGTATAGTCGTGACATTGGGTGATTGCTTCTTTACAGTAATGTCAATTTGCCTAAATTGAGGGCTACTGATTTTAACTTTTACCTCCACCATGTAGAGCAAATATACTTTCAGAATCCAACTCTACACTATTTTTCCAAATAGCCTCCCATAGTCTTAGCCTTCAGCCCTATTCATTTGCCCAGTGGTGCCAAGCATTCCTTTACCCGGAATCTAGGGGCTTGTAAGGTCTGCTCCACTGAACGCAGTTTAGGGAATACAGCTTTTATCACCATTTTTTTTTATTATTTTTTTTGCAAATAAAAAAATGTTTGTGCATGCAAAGAGCATAAATCTACATTAAACTAGCTTATGGATGGAATGTTTTCTATATGACAGATTCCCTCGCCCAAATGCTGTTTTGGATGTTCTTGGCTATGAAAAGGACAGTGTCAAAGGTATAGTGAAGTGGTGGTGAATTGTTTTGTTGTGGAAGTGCTATGTACTTAACTACAAATATTTAAGTTAAATCCATGATAAACTGTATCTAAATAGTAGTTACTGGCATACATGTCTAGTCGTCTTCTGACCGCACTATGTGGCCTGGAAGGAATTTGGTTTATCTGCCTGAGTGCAGAATGACCAGATCTCACATCTCGCCCAGTTTAGCTAAAGCTGGGTACACACTACACTGTTTTCGTTCAATATTCGGCTGAACAGCCGACATACGACCGCTCGTTCAAAAGTTGGATCAGTGTGTACAGTTACACGATGGTCGAAAGTCTGCCCAGATGGACGATTGTCGCCTCATTTTGTTGGTCGTACCGTTTAATATTTTCGTTCCAATCCCGTTTCCGTTGTGTAGTGTGTATAAACTTCCGACCGATCCACAACAGTGAGTACGAAATTACAATCATTGCTCACGACAACATGGCTGTAAAAAGTCGCTAAAGGGACGTCCGCTCTTCCCTTTATCGTCCTAAACAAGGCTAGTGTGTATGCAGTCCATGGACCCAGCGATCGGACCATCGATTGCATGTAAAATCGCTCGGCATAAAAAGTTGGTCGAAATTTCTGTAGTGTGTACCCAGCTTAACAATGTGTATACACATTAGAGAGATGTTAGTCATCTGCATAACAATGGTCAATTATTTAGGTTGTTGATTCCACTTATAGGGACCTATCTATCATTTCTATTAGATGCCACTACAGTACTGTAGCAAATGTAACAAGGATAATTTTAAGAATTACTGTAGGAATTGTTTCTCTAGATCAATCACAAACAAAATTCACTTTGTTTTTTTTTTTATTAAGATTGTTGAATGAAATTAAGTTTCATTGGAGGCTTCTTTTCAGTTTCACTTGACTCAGTAACAAGTGCCTCACTTAATCCTCTAACTTGCTGAATAGATCAGAATGGGGTCAGTACAAAGAGACAACTAATTGACAAATGCATTCTTAACTAGATTCTTTTTAATACTGATCTTGTAACTTATCTGCATTTAAATGGATGAGGCTAAAATGTTGTTGCTTATCAGTTTTTGGACATGTTTAGGGAGTTCAGAAAGACAATAAAATCTGACTTTGCTGGAATGCTCTTATTTGTGAACTGGTTATTTAAATATTAATGATTCTGAGTACATTTAAATCATTGACAAACTTCATGCCTATAAAAGGCGTCCATGTGGACCTAGTCTAAGACAGGGCCCTCTTAAGAACATCTTGGGCCCTCGGGCACAGCAGTGCACCGGGGCCCCTATCTATAAAAAAAAAAAAAAAAATTTTTATATATATATATATATATATATGGGCCCTGCAGCCCAGGGGGGGCCCGTCGGAGGCAGCAAAAAAAACCCCAAAACCTGAAAAACAAGAAGAAAATACTTACCTTGCGATCAGCTGGCGATCCGGCTCCCTCCATGGTCTCCTCCTCCTTCTCGCTCCGCAATGCAAGGTTTTGTTTTTGCTGCCTCCGACGGGCACCTGCCCATTGTGCCCAATGGAAGAGACGGCCCTGGTCTAAGATCCCTGTTGTATTAAATAAAACGGGTCTGCAATGAAAGCTTTTTTTTTTTTTTTAACTAATTTATGTGATACTTATAGATTTTTGGCTTCTGAACACGAAAAATGACTTCCGATTTTGCATATCACATCACTTTTTTTTTTTCTGCAAAACGTGTATTTATGAATGTCGACATTTTTTTCATATTCTTTAAAATAATGTATTCTGCCTACATTTATTATAAAACCTTGTCTTAAATGAATTCAGTTGGTAGTATAGAACGTTGCAATTCCGTTCTCGTCATATAACTTTCCCCTGCCCAGTGCCGGATTAAGGTCCACATGGGCCTGGAGCTGAAATTTACAAAGGGCCTAAACACCATACTGTCTCAAGGTACATTGCACGCACACAACACAACTATATCTACAAGGTGAGCTGGCGAAGGTGGAACCAAATATAACAGATGCAACACAATTTTGCTCTGTGCCGTCTCATTTTAACCCCTGCCTACCAGCACACACACAGCACACACTACCCACACCCACACACTACCCACACAGAGTACATGTACATTCATAGATTCTTCAAAACAAAGTTTAAAAGCTGTTTTATTGCACAATTGCAACACATATGTGTCAATACAGTTGGCACATTCAGTCTTAAAGAAACATTTGAAAACTGTTTTGGAACTGATTGGATATAAAAGACACAGCTGGTTAATATGTGGAGATATTGAAATTTTATGCATGGTACTTGGCCAGCAACAAGGTTTCACCAAATTCCCATGTTTTCTCTGTGAATGGGATAGCAGAGCTAAAAATTTACATTGGCAAAAAAACAATTGGTCAGCTCAAAAAAGCTTAGAAATTGGAAAGAATAACATCATCAATTCCAGTTTAGTAGATCAAAATAAAGTTTAACTTCTACCTCTACATATAAAATTAGGACTGATGAAACAACTTGTAAAAGCACTGCCTAAAGATGGAGAAGGTTTTAAATATCTTTGAACCAAAGATATTTGATTCTATATATTTGATATTTCTAACATATCTGATGCTAAACTGCAGGAAGGCATTATTACATTAATAAAAGATGAACGTTTCGGCTGTGTAATGAATATTGTAAAACTTTCGTTCAAACAAGTGATTTCAACATTTTTAGGCAATGTCAAGGATCCAAACTACAAAGTAATACTCAGGAAATGCTTAATAGTTGCAGAAATCTTGGCTGCAATGAGTTTAAAGGTACCTTTTTTTTTTTTTTTTATTTATTTATTTTTAATTCCCATATTGAGCATTTCCCGAATATTCTCGGTGACTACAGTGAAGAACAGGGTGAACAGTTCCACCAAGACATTAAAGATGTAGAAAAGTTACCAGGATCGTTGGGACATCAGCGTGATTGCTGGATGATACAGAGACGACACAGAAAAAACTTATAAGTGAAAAGCAACAAAACGAAGTTTGAAGACAAAAAAAAAACAAGATATTAACGATTTTTTCAAGAATTATAGTTTTGTTTCTATTTGATTTCATTGTTATTTTATTATGTAATAAAGACAAAAACACAGTGATATCATCTACACTTTTTCGTATTTCACAATAAATATGTCAAGAACAATTAAACTTCTTGTTTTTTCTTAAAAATGTATGTAACCCCCACATAGGTAAATGTGATAAAAAAAATGATATACTATTTCTTGATGTACACAGGAGTATAATTAAGAATATAAAAGTATTATTAAAAAAAAGCTTTAAATACCTTAAATTTCACAAACCTGTGTAACTGTAATATGTACCAGTTACAATGGTCACATGACTGAGTTCAAAGCACAATAGTGACGAGAGCAGATCGGACTAAAGCAACGAATGAATAATAATGTTTCTAATATTCTCTAAAGTCCTATTGATAAAGTATAATCCGAAAGTAGTAATAGTATTTTATAAAGCAATACGGGATTCCATTTTTTTTTTTTGTACAATCATTTGCTAGATTTATACTTGGGCGTACTCTGCCGGAATGTGCGAAAGACAACTGAATTATTTTGCGTAGTTATCCTGGACTGCCGCGACAGGGATTTTCTCCCGGTTTCTGTCCACTTCCTGGTGACCAATAACATGCTTCACGTCATTATGACCCACACCCGTGTCGCAATCACTGTGTGTCCCCACCGGGGGTCCAAAATTAAGCTATTTCCAGCTAGAAAACGAATGGATTACTACTTTGTAAAATGTATACATAGTTAATTATCTGTCCAACCTTCCATATTGAGCTTGTGGTAATTGACTAGTGTACAATATACAAAGCCCAGGTTGAATGTTCTGTACAGAACTTTAATCAGTATAAACTTTTGTTTCCTATATGGCACTTACAAACGTTTTGGTGCTATTGCAATTATCACGGTTTGTGTTGCAAACGCTCTGAATGCTGTGAATACATATTGGTTCTAACCCCGCCCACTCCAGTCTCCCTTACTCACACAAAGAAAAGTGAATGCAGCAGGTACTCACACAGCAGTGACTGAATGGATGTATTGTTGCTGCTTCCACATTATCCACTAGGATATACAGCACTACCTCAGCACTGAGACTGGTGAAAGAAGAGCAGTACTGTGTTAAATAAAGTGGAACCTTCCTCATCAAAAAACAGGGCTTCTAACATTCTTCATGTAGAGAGCTTTAGTTTGGGTTATAACTGGATTACTTCTGACTGATTTGAAAAGTAGTGAGACTATGGAACTCGCCGATATTCTGCAACTTTGCAGGGAAAATGTAATACTGCGATGTCTTGAAGGGCAAGTTTGCCCTTCAAGACATTGCCGTTTTAAATTTAGCTGTCAAAGTCGCAGAATATCAGCGAGTTGCAGAAAGTGCAACATAATTTACACCCAGATGTTCACTCAATATGCCATGTGTCACAGATTCAGCCACAGAACAGACATACATGTGAACAAACACCATACATCTGAAAATTCAGTGTGTAAATATATTTCAGCATTTATAATATACTCTACTCAAACTGCACCATTAATAGACATTTCAACACAAAGATATTTTCACCTATTTTTGTATAGATTTAGTGGATACAGCCACGCTGTATGGTTGAGGTTTTGAATTGTGGACAATGCTTCCAAACATCGCCTATGTTCCTCTCCCTTTTGAGGTCTCCCTTCTGTGGTTAGGTTTAGAGTGTCTTCTTTGTTTTGTGGGTTTTTTCTTTTTAATGTTTTGTACTATGTATAACTTTTGCTTTCAGGATGACAAATTAACAAAGAAACCTTTCTTTTAGAGGTTTTATTAGTATTAGTTTCTTGTTGTGGTTAAAGCTTTGATGGAGCTGGAGGATCCTTTCTATTGAGGGTAAAGCCAGCAAAAGGACAATGTAACAAACATGCAAAACTTTTTTTCTTCCTAATGCCAGATCAGTAGAAGGTCTCACTTTTTTCTTTTTGGATGGGAAAAGGTAACTAAATATTTATAGGTATTGAAAATCATAGAGCACGGGTACACCATAGAATGTTATAGATTTCTAAACCCAGAATTCTATGACATGAATACTTGTTGTTCTCCTAAAAAATAAAGTCACATTTCAAGAGGCTATTTAATCTGAACTATACCCAAATAAAGACAGGGGTGGATCCAGGGGGGGGGGGGGGGGGGGGCGGCACGGCACTCTGCTGCCTCCAGAGTTTTAACAAAATTCCTGAGCAAAGTGGGGAAAAAAACCGGAAAGGTAGATGCCGGAAGTGACATCAATCTGAAAACCCTCTATACAACTAAATAAAGGTCAGTTGTGATACTAGAAACAGCAGGCAGACAATACAAATGGCATACTTTTGTTTAGTTTTATTACCACAATTCGCTTGTGTTGCTTGCACACCTGAAAATAACTTTGGACAGGTGCAAACATGGATAACTGGATTTCCTTTTTTTTTTTTTTTTTTTAAGGAAAATTTCCCAGGCAAAAATATTGCCATTCATTTTGATTAAAGAAATCGTAAGCATTTGTGCTTTTATTAGTTTTTAAATAAACTTAAGAAATCCTATAGTAATACAAATCTACAATACAAAAAATAAAATAAAATGTACAATATTAAATAATGTATATCTATGGCTCATTAACATGTATCCACAGTACTTTTGCAATCCAGCACATAGATTTTTTACTTGCATTTGACCTATTTGAAATAAAAATTTGATGCATTGAGAGCACATTTTCAGTGCATTTGATGAGACCCATGTAACTTTGGTGTGACCTGCAGATCTTAGCTGCTTATTACCAGAGAGCAGAGCCGTAACTAGGGTGGTGCGGGCGGTGCCGTCGCCCAGGGCGCAAGCCCGAGAGGGCGCAGCAGCCGCCCGCTACTCTCCCCTTTGTGGCACATTAAAAGGGAAAAAAAAATAATATTTTTTTTTGGCCCCTCCCCCGACTCGCGGCACCCCCCCGCGACTCGTGCGGGGGGGGGAGGGGTGTAGAGTAAGAAGGGAGGGAGGTTGGCACTTAAGCGGGGGGGGGGTTAGGTGGTGATGGAAGGATCAAATCCTATTGCTGACTGGGAGAGAGCTATGCGTCCATCTGTGATGACATCACCGCAGCTGCAGATCCAATGTGACAGCGCAGGGGGGTGGGATAAGTGGAGGACAGCTCCTCTGACTTCCTGACTGACTCACATGAAGAAGTTGTGCAGTAAATAGCAGGTATTTTAACACTCACAGAATCACATATTCACTAGCACCATATGTACACTATAAATGCAGATTATATACAAACCTCTAGTTCCTCTCTGAATATCCAGTGTCAGCCTAAGTAATCACTTGATAAGTGAAGAAAAAAAAAACCCCAATATTGTCACTACACAAACTGTTGCAGATACAGACTTTTATGCTCTCTCTACCTCAATAAAATAATTGTTAGTCCTGTACTTCAACATATAGTTGATGAGTAAACACACAGGGCGCACTCATACAGGGGCAGACACACAGGGCGCACTCATACAGGGGCAGACACACAGGGCGCACTCATACAGGGGCAGACACACAGGGCGCACTCATACAGGGGCAGACACACAGGGCGCACTCATACCAGGGGCAGACACACAGGGCGCACTCATACAGCGGCAGACACACAGGGCGCACTCATACAGGGGCAGACACACAGGGCGCACTCATACAGGGGCAGACACACAGGGCGCACTCATACAGCGGCAGACACACAGGGCGCACTCATACCAGGGGCAGACACACAGGGCGCACTCATACAGGGGCAGACACACAGGGCGCACTCATACCAGGGGCAGACACACAGGGCGCACTCATACAGGGGCAGACACACAGGGCGCACTCATACAGGGGCAGACACACAGGGCGCACTCATACAGGGGCAGACACACAGGGCGGCACTCATACAGGGGCAGACACACAGGGCGGCACTCATACCAGGGGCAGACACACAGGGCGGCACTCATACCAGGGGCAGACACACAGGGCGCACTCATACAGCGGCAGACACACAGGGCGCACTCATACAGGGGCAGACACACAGGGCGCACTCATACAGCGGCAGACACACAGGGCGCACTCATACAGGGGCAGACACACAGGGCGCACTCATACAGGGGCAGACACACAGGGCGCACTCATACAGCGGCAGACACACAGGGCGCACTCATACCAGGGGCAGACACACAGGGCGCACTCATACAGGGGCAGACACACAGGGCGCACTCATACAGGGGCAGACACACAGGGCGCACTCATACCAGGGGCAGACACACAGGGCGCACTCATACAGGGGCAGACACACAGGGCGCACTCATACAGCGGCAGACACACAGGGCGGCACTCATACCAGGGGCAGACACACAGGGCGCACTCATACAGCGGCAGACACACAGGGCGCACTCATACCAGGGGCAGACACACAGGGCGCACTCATACAGGGGCAGACACACAGGGCGCACTCATACAGCGGCAGACACACAGGGCGCACTCATACAGGGGCAGACACACAGGGCGCACTCATACAGGGGCAGACACACAGGGCGCACTCATACCAGGGGCAGACACACAGGGCGCACTCATACAGGGGCAGACACACAGGGCGCACTCATACCAGGGGCAGACACACAGGGCGCACTCATACAGGGGCAGACACACAGGGCGCACTCATACAGCGGCAGACACACAGGGCGCACTCATACAGGGGCAGACACACAGGGCGCACTCATACAGGGGCAGACACACAGGGCGCACTCATACAGCGGCAGACACACAGGGCGCACTCATACCAGGGGCAGACACACAGGGCGCACTCATACAGGGGCAGACACACAGGGCGCACTCATACAGGGGCAGACACACAGGGCGCACTTATACAGGGGCAGACACACAGGGCGCACTCATACAGGGGCAGACACACAGGGCGGCACTCATACAGGGGCAGACACACAGGGCGGCACTCATACAGGGGCAGACACACAGGGCGCACTCATACAGGGGCAGACACACAGGGCGGCACTCATACCAGTGGCAGACACACAGGGCGGCACTCATACCAGGGGCAGACACACAGGGCACTTTATATAGTGTCATTAAGATGCTCTCTGTATTGCAGACACAAGAATGCCCTCTGCATTGTATGGCTGACACAAGAATGCTCTCTCTATTGCATGACGTTTGCTAGGATACTCTTTGCATTGTATGATGGTCACTAGAATTCACTTATGTATTGTATGGCGGTCACTAGGATGCTCTTTGTATTGTATGGCGATCCCTAGGATGATGTTTATTTTGTAGGGCGGTCACTAGGAGGCTGTTTATATTGTATTTGTATCACTAATACTGGCTAAATTATCATGCAGAACAGTATAAACCTTGCAATTCAATATGTATGATGCATCCATGGGAGTATTTTAATTTAATCTGAAAAAGAAAAATGTTTTAATTGTTCATGCTTGTGTGTATAAGTAATCACAGTTTTATTTAAAAGTATGTGGTTTTTATCTTTGAAATCCCTAACTCCAAGAAGAGGGGATTGGGAGGAATAGAGGACATTGGGAGGTTGGAACCTCTTCTTCGGGGTTAAGGCACACACCAGCATGAGGTGTAAATCCGGCTCTGATAGATATATATATCATGCATTTGCAAATATGTGTAGCAGAATTCTTTAAAGTGCTAGCCACACCCCCACATTAGGTTGGCCACACCCACTTGGCAAATGTCACTCCCACTTTGATGGGGGGCGCCGGTGCCCTGTCTCGCCCAGGGCACTGAAATGTCTAGTTACAGCACTGCCAGAGAGAGCAAAAATACAGCTCTTGGATTTCACTTGTCATAATTGCAATATTTAATGGCCAAATAGGCATCAATAATAATTGTTCTTCAGCTATATATTGTTAAAGAAAAGGCATTATTGGTTCCATCCACTTCTGCTGCTAAGCCCCAGCAAGGGTCACTTAAAGCTCATTTATGGGTGTTTAAGGAATTTGTAATGGAAATTGATGGATTATACCTGGATCATCATCTATTTATATAGTGCCACTAATTCCACATATTTTGGAACAATACCTACTAGCCTCTGTCATAAAGATGAAGAGGAGTTTAACCTTCCAACATTATAACAATCCAAAGCACACATCCAGGACAACTAAGGAATGACCTTCAGAAAGGAATGATCCAAGTCTTAGAATGGCCCAGTCAGAGCTCGGACCTCAGTCCCATTGAGAACCTGTAGGGAAGAGTCCAGGGGGGGGTAATTGTATCAAGCTGCGAGTTTCTGGTGGAGATGTTGCCTATAGCAACCAATCAGATTCTAGCTGACATTTATTTAGTACTTTCTATAAAATGATAGCTAGAATCTGATTTTCAAACCCGCTGCAAATTCTCAGGTGTGTTATTTATTCCCAGGTGTGTGAAATGAATAGATACTTATTCAAATAAGGTTCACTGCTATAATAGCAGAATGTGCTTCCACAAAGTATTCATTTAGGGATGTGTAGGTTTTTATTTTTACTTCTTTTTCCGAAAAAAATATTTTGTTTTGTTTTTCTCAAATTTTGTTAGTTGTAAAGTCACATTAAAGGTGGAAAAAGGTCTGACCTCTGTTACCTTGATTTCAGGCTCTACATCTCAAACACCTGCAATTTCAATAAGGGAGTGTAGACTTTTTTTTTTTTATATATAAATTGTACTTCCTAAAAGTGCAAGTCACAGGGATTAGTGGCGCTATATAAATTGATGATGACATTGGTCCTCAAAAGTTCTGTGTACCCTGTCAAGGTGGTACCAATCTATCACTCTTAACATTTTAAGAACAATTTTTGAAATTTCAGCTAACTATATCCCTCTACTAAGCAGGCATGAGGGTACATGTATCAAGCTGCGGGATTTAAAAGTGGAGATGTCTTTAGCAACCAATCAGATTCTAGCTATCATCTTGTAGAATGTACTAAATAATAATAACTAGAATATGGTTGCTATAGGCAACATCTCCACTTTTCAAACCCGCCGGAAACTTGCAGCTTGATAAATTTACCCCATGATTTTGCTCCAAACATCCAGAGGGGTTTCACAAAATTTACCATATTCTACAAATGGACTTAATTGCAATTGCATAAATCTGAATCCCTTCGACTTGCTCTTTATATAGCAGTCAACAGGCAATAGCAATTAATGCTGTAACATAAACTTGAACTATTAGCTGCCCTGTTCTTCCTCCAGTTCCTCTTCTGTCGAGTCATAAGGAGAATCAGACTGAAAACTTATTGTTCCTGCTTGGTTCAGGCTAATGTTTCCATTGCATCTTCCTTGCAGGAAAGAGATTTTCTCACAGGATTCTATCTTTCATCTTGGCACAGATTATTCTCAAGCTTATGGGCAAGGAGACTAAAAGGGACCTATTGATTTCTAGAGCTGACATTCTTATCCTGAGCAAATAGAAATTCACTGTTGAAATGTGAAAGGTCTGGAAAGTCTTCCCTTCATGCTGTTTTTCAGGTGGCTATCACCACAGTAAGTGAAAACCATGGATTGCCTTGTAGAGAAACTTTCCTAATATTGTTTCCCTTTAGTAATGTGTTATGGGGGGATCTTTCTTTAATTCAGTAGGTTGCATCTTCTTTTCACAAAAACCAAGACATTTAATTGGCAGCATTTGATCGAGACCTGTCAAATTAAAATGAAAGGAGGTTACTTGCTTTGGATGTTTTAAATCCAATTTTTTTAGCCAAGCTGCCCATGGTCGGCCCCTTTTCAGACTCCTTGTTCATGGACTTTGATGGCTTTAGTAAAGGGAAGAAAGTTGCCAATGAGACTACAGCTAGGTGAATTATTCAGGAGGTGTGTGTTTTATGGTCAGTAGACATTAACAACATTCTATTAAATGTATTTAATGGAGATTTTTTTTTTTTTGTAAAGACCACTCTTAGCTTGAGATCCGTGGCTTAATGAAGTTGGGAGTGCGCAAAGCCGAAATACGTGTGTTCAATACTAAAGGTGCGGTTGTGCACACAATGCCTGTCTGGATGAAGCAGGCCCTGAATGATAAACCTGCTCCTTGGCTTATTATGGCACTTGATGTGTAATAATATCCTGATCAGTGGACAGCGGTTTGATGAGACAATGCTGTCTTGCATTATTCATATTAACCATCATGATTATTTTCAATTTGCATGACTATAGGGAAGCTGGAGCTCATTTCATATTGTCCTTTCCCCCTCAAGGCCATCCTGTATATAGAGCCAATACCAAAATTGGTCTTGCCATAAGGGAAGTATCTATATTTTGTGCACTCTGCTCATCAGATACCTCACATTGCGCGCACATTTTCTGAACTGTGAAGATTGTGGCTCTCCATGTACTTGGTGCACAGGGATATTTGAAATCTACCCTCTGGGTACCTTGAAAAAAGAAATGAGATATATATTTATTTGGTAACTATGTTTCTGGCATACTGGGGTGGTATTGGTGTGTGCGATCTTCTTATCATCGGCTATTAGCTCCACTGATTCCGTAGCGCTGTACAGAGAACTCACTCATATCTCTCTCTGCCCCATTGGAGATTACAGTCTAAAATTTCCTAACACACGCACGTCAATTTGGTAGAAGCCAATTAACTCAGTAGTATGTTTTTGCAGGGTGGGAAGAAACCAGAGCACCCGGAAGAAACCCATACAAACTCCACACAGATAAGGCCATGGTCGGGAATCAAACTCATGACCACTAAGCCATTTATGTTGCAACCTACACGCATATAGACAGATTGCAGCTTGTTCTTCTTTCCGCTACAATCAGGCCCGGCGCTCCCATTAGGCAAGGTTAGGCACTTGCCTAGGGCGCCGGACTCTGGAGGGCGCCACAGATTAAAAATTTCTTTAAAACTGTGCGGCGACCGCTGACCATACCTTCCACGGCCGCCGCACAGCTTCACATACATCCACAGGGAGGGGGGAGGGACTATTGATCATCACCACCGCCGCCTCTCTGCTCCGTCTCCTCCCCTCCACTCTCACTGACTGACTGGCGGGCCGTGACATCATCATCACGGCCCGACAGTGTCAGTGAGTTAAAGCAGTTAGAAGCAGGTAAGAAAAGACGCACATTTTCCAAATTGGTGCCCCCACCCTGCACACTTACACACTATTTTGTAAGCGTGCAGGGTGGTGGCACCGATTTTGAAAATGTGCCGGGCGGGGGGCGCGGGGTGCCGATTTTGTAAATGTGCCTAGGGCGCCACGGACCCTAGCACCGGCCCTGGCTACAATATGTTTCACCTGAACCCTGTGCTGGACTTCCTTGTCTATTACATGAAGTTACAACCAGGCCTCATTGACAATTCTGCCAGCTGGGCTGGTTTGTCTGAGATTAGGCGGTTTGGGCTAGACTCTGGTAGGGGTGCATCTGCCCACATACTCATAAATTTACAATTTCACTGTGCACTTGCAACACTTATATCTGTACCGAAAAGTATAACAAAGGCAGTGCAAGGATGTCACCGCTGCATAAAATAGATATTTGTAATGCGATACACTGTTTTTACAACCTCCCCTGAGTTATTTCCCTAAATGAGCTTCAATGCATTGGAAAACGCATCCGTCCCAACTTGTATGATGTCTCGGAAAAATGTCATGTTGTTCACTGCTGTTTTAGCAAGAGAGATTTTATTTGAATATGGAAGCTTCTCTGTTTCCTCGCTTGATTTATGGAAGGCAGAGTATGCACTCATGTTCTATGCCTATGTAACAAATATAGATATTTCTGTAACATACTGACGTGGGAGTGAAATATGTCCCAACTCAGCTACGTTTCATCACCTGTGTGAACTCTGCATGAATTTGAATGTGCTATTGGAGACTCTGCCTCTAGTAGTGTTTGGTTTTTTTTTTGTACAGTGATAAATTACTCATATTAAATTTCTGTTGTACACTACCTGTATGCCTCAAGTATTAAATCAATGAGCTAAAACGGAACAAGTCTGGGGTCAAACAATGAGGTTGATGCTTTTACCAGTGTCCCATGGAGAAACAAAATCTTTTTAGAAGCAGTTGATTGTTGACAGGATGTAGAGGAAGCTCCCAAATCTGGCTTCTAGGAATATCTTGATATGTTAGTAAATCTGGTGCAAATGGACGCCAAAGTAAAAAAAATATATAATATTGTGTGTAACTTTCAAAGTAAGTAAAAAAAAATAAAAATGATTTCCATTCAGTGCACTAAATTAAGTGTTCATATCAAGGGGTTATATCTGCAGTGTACAATATGTAAAAAAAAAAAAAAAGACAGTGGTGTTCTGTATACATTTTATATAAACTTGTGCATGAATTTTACTCGACTATTATAATTAAGAAAGAATATATGATGCAAATAAATGACCACCAATCGTTGAATCTCTGGCAATACTTATAGTAGTGTTAGGCTGTCTGGTCAGATAACGAACCTGCAGAACTGATAGGCAGAGGTCTTCACCTATAGCAGCCGTCTTTCCTATAGAGCTAGACGCGCTCACAGGTACTCGGATGCCCCCAGGACTTAACTCTAATGTAGTATAGGTTCGTTATACTGAACCGCAGCTGCAGGCCCGGAGACAGCGGAGATGGTGATGGATGGTCAGACGAAAGCCAAGGTCAGAGGTCACTTGAAGGGTAGAATAGTCAGAAAACACGCCAAGGGTCAGGGTCACAGGCAGAACAGCAGAATCCAAGGTACAGGCCAAAAGGTCAGGGTCACAGGCAAGCCGGCAAGGTCCAAGAAACAGGCAGAGGGTCACAACAGATATCCAACAATCAAAGTATCCAGAGCAGGTCAGCAACAGTACACAACTGGAACGCTATAACCGGCAGGGAGGCTAAGCCCTCCCTGCCTTAAATAGTGACACTGACCAATCAGGGCTTTGCCCTGTAACAGACCACAGGCAGCAGGTACTTGCAGGGAGTTTTAATTAATCAGCCCACAGGCTGTGCAATCTCAGCGCATGCGCCCAGTTGTTCTGTATTGCCGGGGCTCGCTAGTTAGAATACTCGGCTTCCGGCCATTGCCTTGGCATTGGTCGGACCGAGAAACAGGAAGTGACGGCCGGGACGTCAGAACCAGCAGGAAGAGAGTCGCGGCAGTGCCCGTGGCCGCGGCGGCTCCTGACAAGTAGCAAGCTGGAATAGTCCATTGTTTTGGTGACTACAACAAAAGGTACATGATACTCCTGAATAAATGGATTAGTTGGGTCATCAGGGAGTGTTGGCAGGTTGAGGAGAGTATGATGGGGCATGGTAATGTAACCATATCCATAGATGAGAAGCTATTATTATTATTATTATTATTATTAAGCTGCAGAAGAGAAGACTGATATGAGATAAGGTTATATGCAAGAATGACATTAGTAAGTCACTGAGAGAGGGCAGAGAGTGGGAATATTGATGGGTGAGTTCAGGAATCTTAGCAGGACAAGACTCATAGGGGGCTGTAAGCTAGTTTCAATACTTTACATTTTATTCTGGAGGATCGTCAGCCATTGAAAGAACTGCAATACTTGGAAGGTAGACCGAATAATGGAGCCATTGATTGATAAAAATCCGCTAGCAGTGAAGAAGATAGGGTGAATAGTATTTTTCTTATTCCTTTTAGTGCTTTCGAGATGTCCATGAGCAATGGATGAAAAACAATTTGAAATATTGGCTAATACTGAGGGAGTTAGTTCTTCGGATGAGAGATGGAACTGGATGTGAATTGTGTGCAGAGTTCCGGGGCTAAATTTATCAAGGTGCGAGTTTGAAAACGTGAAGATGTTGCCTATAGCAACCAATCAGATTCTAGTTATCATTTATTTAGTACATTCTACAAAATGCCAGCTAAAATCTGATTGGTTACTATAGGCAACATCTCCACTTTTTCAAACCTGCAGCTTGATAAATTTACCCCTTGGAGTTCTTCATCATCAGCTATTTATATAGCACCACTAATTCTGCAGCGCTGTACAGAGAAATCACTCCCATCAGTCACTGCCCCAATGGAGCTTACAGTCTAAATTCCCTAACGTACACACAGAGAAAGAGTAGGGTCAATTTGATGGCAGCCAATTAACCTACCAATATGTTTTTGGAGTGTGGGAGGAAACCCACGGAGAACATACAAACTCCACACAGATAAGGCCATGGTCAGGAATTGAACTTATGACCCCAGTGCTGTGAGGCAGAAGTGCTAACCACTAAGCCACTGTACTGAGTCCTTAAGGGGATATTCATGTTCTAAGATATATTATGTAAACTAAAACCAAGAATAGGGCAGTTACTTAAGCTGGTAAGATGTGGGCTGATCCTGCCTTTCGATACATAGGATATGATATTACTACACGTATGGGCACATAATAAAAGAATATAACAAATCCATTTGTCAGACAGACGTGATAACCAGGAGAGGGCAGCATCTCCAAGGAGTGTTTGTAAAAGCAGAAGGTAGTCAACCGTTTTGAAACACAGAAGAGAATGAGGTGTTGGAAAGGTTTGCATTGTGGGTTTGTTGCAGGAACAACATTGACTAGTTTTGTGAGTAACCACTGACTATACTATAACATAACTGTAATCATTATTATATCTACTAACAAGTCAGGAACTAGTAATTTGGATTCTGTGCAGCAAGTGTGTGCGTTTTTTTTAAAAATAAACCCTACTATTTTGTTGCCCACCACAATATCTATTACCGGAAATAAACATTATACGCACACGCCTAGTACACTCATAAAAAAATGCAATTCTAAATAAAATGTTAGACTTTAACAAATAATGTTTCCATTTCATGGACATTCAAAGTTACTAAGGCACCCCATATGAATACCTCCCAACATTTAGATTCACAAATTGAGATAAAATAAGCTCTGCTTGTTCAATCTAATATCTGCCCACAAATGCACGGTTTTGAGTAAAACACTACCCACTTTTGGTTATGCACCACCCCTTTTGCAGCACATGAATCGGGATGTACCACCAAAATTAGGACAGTTGGAAGGTATGCTTTTCACATTATTATTATAAATTCTAAGTAAATTCCAAGTTCCAAGTACAGATGCTCACTGACCCCCGTGAAGTGGTTTTGGTTTTGGATCTGGATTAGCTTTCAGTTTTGGTTTTGGTTTTTGTTTTGGCAAAACCACCCTCGTGTGTTTTGGTTTTGGATCTGTATTTTTTTAGAAAAATATGCTAAAATCACATAATTTTGCTCTTTTATTTTTTGATCCTCCGTTACTATTAACCTCAATAACACTAATTTCAAGTCATTTGCAGTCAATGTTGACCACCTTACAGATCACAATATTATTTTCATACACTTTCGGACAAATTCTGCAGCGACCTGGCTGGATGCTAAGCGACAGAGCAATGACTCAAACACACGGCAGTTCCTACCACATCTAGGACACATTGGCACACAGCAGTGGCAGAAAAGAAAAGTGGTGCAATATGGAATTGTCCTTGGGCCCTCCTACCCACCCTTATGTTAGATCCTAAAAAGGACATGCACACTTTAACAAACCAAGCACTTCAGCCACAAAAGTGCCTGAAGTGCTTGGTGTGTTTGGGCCCCCACAAAACAAGGTAACTGTGGCCTTAAGCCACCTAAGGTAACAGTGCTGTTAATTAACTCTACTGTGGCAAGATGTTGTTGTTGTCATCATCCTCATCCTGTTGCAATTCCAAAGTGACATCCTCAATTGGTGTATCACCGGCTACACTCGGGCTGTTCAGGCACACATCTGCAGAAATGCTGAAAGGGGCCTTCTTTATAGGTACACTCTCAGAATGGTCACGATTACACATAGCACTCGTGGATGGACTCTCCTCAGGGATTGGTGTCATTTCTGAATCTGAACATACATTTTCCTCTAATGCCTTACTGTTTTCTTACAGTTCAGCTTTTACACGTAAAAGTATTTGGACACCCCTTTTGGAGTCCGAATGACAAGGTCTTGCTTGGTCACCACTGACCTTACAAGAAGATGCATCAGTAACGCTTTCAGATCTCGCACTCATAGAGAAAGGCGAAGGCCTCATTATTTCTTTGCCATATTTGTATAGGTTACACCTGTATTTTTAAGGCTACCAACTACACAAAAGAATGATGTGGCTAAAAATAGAAGTCATAGTTTAAATTATAATATTTATTATATCATCAAGTAATTTTAAATAAATTACAGCTGTTACTGCAGTAACTCACCATCGGGCAGAAGTGGAGCTTGGTCAGTGTTGAAAGCATCAGGCATCGGTGCATTTGAACTGCAGCCTTGCCATCCAGGAGAAGGTGAGAGTTGTTATTTTTTTTACACTCCACCTTGAACCAAATACTGACATATTTATTTATATATTGTTTGTTTTAGACCGCCAGAGTATGGGGAGGGTTGGCTGAAACTTTGCCTAGGGTGCCTAGAGACCTTGCACCAGTCTTGGTCATGTGGTAGGTCAAGGGTACCCGGCCACAGGTAGCCTTGATGCTAAGGTGCAGGCTTAAATGTTTTGATAAAAATATGAACCAATACCTCATGTTTGTATTTTGGTTAACAATCAAATTCAAGGTCAAGACAGAGGTTAGTACTCAAATAGAATTCAAACTGAAGCATCTGCAAATCAGAACCTATGGTAACTGAAATGTCAGGCCTTGAACTACAAAGGCATATTTGGTGCTTGTTCATCATGGCAATTGTGGAGCCAACTACAAATGAAACAGGCCAATCCCCCCCCCCCCCCTCTTCTGAAAAGGACTTTGGCACGCCCACATCATTCACACCCACATTTATTAATTGACACAACAATGAGCACATGGGAAAGCTCCGGATTATAAATTAGACAGACTGTCCCCATTTTGGTGTGAACAGTCTATCAACAGATTCAGCGTCACCAGAATGACTACATCCCAATATACTTCACCACATAGGACCCCTTGATTAGTATAAGTTACCTTGAATAGTGATAGGCTATTTGGCCTCTACATGAATGTAGGCCTGCACTTCTTATTGAATGTCTATTTATATTAAAAAGCTCAATGCAGCAGAGACTGTTTTTGATTGGACAGCTGTTTGATATTTAACAATAGAGACCATCCCATGACACTATATTAAGTATTGTCATGTTACCAGAAACTACAGCCTATAAGTCTACCTGCCAACTACACACTGTTGAAGGAGTCATTTTGTGGGCTAAAAATTCACTAAGAATTAGTTAGCTGGAACTTGTAGTTCCACAACAACTGGTAGCATAAAATATCACACCGGTACTGTGTGTGTCTTATTAACTGCTTTAAACACTACACAAAACTTTTATAATTAACATTTAATGAGCACTCATCACCGACTTACCCTGGAGGCAGCCATCTCATTGGCTGCATGCTTATAATATTGGTTCAGCCAATCGGTTTACTAGGAAATAGTAACATCATTACGGAACCTTCTTATCAATATTTCATGAGCTACAAGATACTATTGACTCTGAATTTATAACCTGCATTCTAAAGAATATTGCTTCATCCCACAAACTGCCGTCTGTAAGGGGAGGTGACGTTCTTTAAATGCTCCTATGATGTGGTTACAAGCCTTATTGAAGCTGTAATACGTGCACCAAGTTATCAAAATGCCAAAGCTGTTATTTCATAACAGATCCTGAGTCATGAAAGAATGAAGTTAAAGACCATGCGGAAAACAATTCATAATTCTCTCTCCATGCCTCAATGACAATTGTTCATCCCTGTATCACACTTTTTTCAAGCACCTTTTTGGATTCCTGCACAGTTTAACCCCTTTCCCCAGCCGTGTGAATGGTAACGTCCTGGCTGTTCCACCTGCTGAGCTTCTTCTCGGGTGATGTAATAATTCATACTTGTCAACTTTGGCACAAAGCTCTCCGAGAGGTGGCTTCATCACAGGGGCGTGGCCATGCAAATTGCTTCTTTAGACCACTCCCCTGCCAAACTTTGTCAGTTTTGGCTTATCACAGCAGGTGGCAAGGGCCAGGGTGACGCGATTTGCCCCGCCCCCACCCACTTCACCAACAAAGAGGGCAGGCTGCGGAATGTAGCCCTGCTCTCCCGGGAGTCCGGGAGAACTCCCAAAAATTTGGACCCCGGGAGAGTCGGCAACTAATAACTGTGATCGGTATTTCAAAAAGAGGCAACTTTTTTATTTGTAAACACCATAGCGCAGGAAGAAAATTAGTCTTGGAATTGAATGTCAATTTTCATTCTTACATTATTTATTTTTTTCATTTAGTGTCATCCAGCCCAAATTGGAGATGGGTGTAACCTCAGTACGCTTTCATTCAAACGATTTGATGCGTGTGTATACTAGATCAGTGTGAGATAAATATGTATATTACACCAGGAAAATGATTTGGATACAGTCATTTTAGAGTTAATAAAGCTTTGTGGCACTTACTATATATTGTCACAGGACCAGCTTTATTTTGGAAATCACCTTGAGTCCTGGAATCTCCCTAACATGCCTTCACTTTCACTACTGTCTGACACATTAGATTACGTTCTGCTGTAGAAAAGCAGCTGTTATATATTTTTTTTTATACATTTTTTTTTTTTTATTCAGAACTCTTACTAGTGAGATGCATGAATGAGTAATTTCTAGGTAAACATTTATACTCGTGGGTACTCAGAAATATGTTTTCGCACGTTTTCATCAGGTGGTAAGGGACACAAAACAATCATTCCCAACTTTCCTGATTTAAGCGGGACAGTCCCGGTTTGAGGCCTTTGTCCTGCCATCCTGATCGGGACAGCTTTGGAAGGGTGGGAAATTTGGGAGGTGTGTCCAGGGCCGGATTAAGGGAATGGAGGCTCCTGGGCTAAGGGGGCCTCCATTCCCCCGTGAGGCCCCCCCCCCGGTGAGTCGAGCCGCCCGCCCCCCTAACCCCCCCTTCCCGGCACTTACCTCCTTCTCCTCCTTCCCTGGCGCGCTGTACGCTCTTTACTGAGGAGATCTCATGAGAGTGAGACTCACGAGATCTCCTCAGTAAGGAGACTACAGCGCGCCGGGGAAGGACCACAGTGAAAGTGCTCAGCAGCACTGATCGCGCCGGGGGCGCCCCCCCCCCTGACCGATCAATACTGCTGTTGAGCACTTTCAAGGGCTCCCTGGATGCCAGAGGCCCCTGGGCTGTAGCCCAGTTAGCCCCATGGTTAATCCGGCCCTGGGTGTGTCTCATTCTCTGCTGCTCAGTGCGGCCGCACTGTGGTGCGCACAGCAATTAATGGGGTTAGGAGGGAAGTAGAGTGAGGGCCAGCCTAGCACCTTCAAAGGGCTAGGCATGCCCTGGGGGGCAAAGTGACCACGCCCTCTGCCCCAATGCCGGATTATTCACAAATTATGGGAGGTATGCAAAATGGTTGAGAAACTGGTTTGGCTTGGGGAAATTTAAAACCTACTTTTCTGATCTCCCCTCTGGGAGATTGGGGGGGAATTCTGTGAAGTCAAATGAGATGGCAATTTGCACCATCCCGCAGTGCCCGCTGCGACACAACAGGGGCGGATCTAGAAAATAGTTTTACCAGGGGCGATTTAGGGGGGGGGCGATTTAGGCCCAGACCCCTTTATGACAGCTAAGGCTGCCTACGGCTGCACACTGTGTGCAGGTCCGTTCAGCAGAGACAGGCAGGGAGAGTGTGCTGCCCGGCCGTTCTGATTGTTATAAACACAATCACAGCAGCCGGGCAGCACACTGTCCCTGCCTGTCTCTGCTGAACGGACCTGCACACAGCGTGCAGCCGCCGGCACCAAGCCCCTGCTAGGGTGGGTCCTGATTGACCCCCCCCCCCCCCCCCCCCCCTCCTGCATCCGCCACTGCGACACAATGACACAATTTGCATCATCCCGCTTAAAAGTTAAAACGCACCATTACGCCATATTCGGGGAGATTGCCAGACTCTCTCGGGACCCCAGGAGATCACCCACTATTTCGGGAGTCTTATATACATTCCAGCAGAGTCGGCAAGAAGGGTCTGAAATAGTTTTATAACCCTTATTATTAATTCCCTCACACAGTTTGTCCTCTAGATGCTAAAACCTTTCATCTCTGATACATTTTATAATGGTATAATCAATGTGTCATTAAAACATGTTGTCCATCTTTATTTCAATTTGCTAGTAAATAAAATGTTTAATGGTTGTGAGCTAAGCCCAGCACTGATACTGAGAGACAGAAAAGCATTAGGTTGAGAGAGGCGTTTACCCAGCAACTAGTGATGAAGGCTGAGGAGCTCTGCCATTGGCTGGATTTTCCAAGATGAGATGTGATTGGAGGTTTTTTGGTATTACAAAATTTATGGTCATGCTATTAACTGAGATAAACTTCTTACTGTTTAAAGATGCAGGAGTCTTATAGAGCAAGGTGACCATACAAGACCCTGCAGAAGATACTACATATCCCTGAAGATGCTGCACACATAAAGGAGAACAGGAGTTATATATACAGATGTTTTGGACCTGGTCTATATAAGCTTATTTCAACATTCTGGAAGGTGGGTGCTGTATATAGGAATGAACTGGACCCCAGACAGACAGAAGGTTGGTATTCTGTCATGTGCTCTGATTGCAGTAAACTAATATATGTATAGTCCTCTATTCCATCTGCTCTTCACTTCTTTTACAGATTGATGTTACCCTTACATTCCAGTAACAAGGCTCATACTGGTGCATTGAAGCTTACTGTATGCTGTGTGACTTATACTTAAATATAAGCTCTTATTTAGTTCTCATTCTGCACTTGGAAGATCTAGAAACATGCAAGTCCCGGACCTTAGGCAGTCTATGTATAGTCTCTGCACTGTGGTGCTACTGCTCCCCCTGCTGGCTGTGCAGGCTCAAGACGGTAATAATGTCAATATTCAATTCCATTTGTTACAAAATATACTATATCCAAATAGATTTATTATTTGTCTATTCAAGAAGTAGCAGAAAGATAGGTTCATTATATGCATTGCTGGTGTGAGCAGGGTATTATTATTACTTTGGTTTTGCGTTTATGTTAACCCAGAAATAATATTTACTAAAAGTCTGAGAATTGTAAATGTTACAGTACTACACCGTTTTCTCTCTGCATGATTATTTCCCCCTCCATTCCTCACACTTTCTCCCTCTTCCATCTGGTATTTATCCCCATCTGATCTCATTATACTCTCATGTTTGTATCTCAGATAACAATGACCACTCACTAAACCAGGTGCTGTTCTGCCAGCCAAGTGAGCCGGCCTCGGGGCTCCTGAAGATGTTTGATGAAGATCAGATGTTCAGTTACAACTTCAATGATCGTTCCACCAGCCCCTGGATGAAGCAGTTTGATAAGTGGAGCGGGGAGGCTTTCCCCAACCCCTCAGATATAGCTCTACATGCGGGGCTCTGCAGCAGATATCTGCAGAACTTCACCGAGGCGGTGGAAGGCGTCATGCCTGAGAACAGAGGTAAGAGGTCACAAACCTGCGGGATTTGTGTATACAGTTCATGGTGAAACAACAGCATATGCAGTGACACAGGGTTGCATACGGTAATATTGAAGCAGACGCAGCTCTTGGCAGGAAACCGTATCCAGTATAAGAGGTGTTGGTGTTTTCTATAATGGTGCAAGATATTAGAGCAGCAGGAACTGAATATTGTAACACAGGTACCATGGTCCTCATCTATCCCAACGTGGATAGATGAGGACCCTCCCTTTGTATTGTTGCCAATCGTGTTGTCTGTTGCGCTCATTGCTATTTCACTGACCTCATCCACATCAGACTGCATCACTGAAGTGTGTTATTGTAGTGCATATGTAACCCACCAATGCGGACCTATCAATTGTTCTCTGCAGATGGCCTGTTAGGGACCTGTCCTTATAACCAGCAACTGCACAGGTGTCATGGTCTTGGTGGCCTGTGGTCTCCTGCACTGCTTATACTAGCTCTCGAGTATGTCAAGGAACTTGACCTCGTTCTAGTGGGTAATGGGGAGACCATGACTTGGTGGTCAGTGAAAAACTTTGTAGGAGGTTAAGAAATGTGGGGGATGTAGATGTCTACAACCAAGCATTTCAAATGTAATTATTAGGGCAGATAGGGTCAATATGTTGTCTACTGGGTGCTCAGATTCGAGTTAATAGATAGATGGTTAATCTTGGTACGTATGTGTATATTCAAGGACATCCAATTCTACCTGTGCCACGAAAAGAACTTAGGGAGGTTGGTTAAAGAAGCAAGGTTTTGTAGAACTAGGACAACTTAACGATCAGCTTCCAGTAGGCTGAACATTAATGGGGAAGGTACAGATGTGTTAGTGGGAAGATAGATAGACGTCTGGAGGAAATTGTAAACCAGACATTGTTCAGAGAAGGGAGAGGTGAGCTAGGAACAGTGGGCGAGACTGTGTACCTTGTAAGCAGAGCTTAGTTAGGGGAACTGGGGGAGGAGCGCAGTCACGGGTTACAACAGGAAACAAGGAAGTACTCGGAAATAAATCTGAGCAGGATTTGGTAACTAACGCTGGAAGTCCTCCAAAAAAGTTAGGTAAACTTGAGTTTGGACATAACAGAAACAAGACTGGATGAGACACGTGACTGGGCGATACATTTGGTCATGTGTTGGAAGAGGGGGAGGGGTGTGTCGATATATATTGCATCCTGTATAAGATCTAGCCCATGAGAGGACTATTAAAATGTAGAGTCCTTATGGGTTATATATTTGGCTGATTGGGATCTGTAAAAGTGTCTATAGTCAATTATTAATGCAAATGGAAATTAGCAAAGCATATGGTAGTTCTAATTATAGGGGATTTGATTTGCCAAGGAAAAATAAATGGGACACTGAATCTCATAGGACGCAATTTTTTACTGTTATGGTCTTGCTTATATATCACAACTTATACACACACCATATGTAATTGATACATTTAAGGGGAGATTACATTTAAACAGTGCTATTATTCCAGTATAGCTAAGCATCATATATCATATCTGTCCTCCCTTTAGGTGGTACGCATGTGTCTGTTTTTACCGCACATCCCCTCAGTATGGGAGCGACCAACACATTGATCTGTTTAATAAACGATGTCTATCCTCCTGCGCTGACCATCACCTGGAGGAAGAACGCGGAGGTGTTGTCTAGAGACTTAGACTCGTACGGATACTTCGCTTTGGGTGACCTGACCTTCCAGGCGATCTCCTACCTCAACGTCACTCCGCACTATAATGATGTTTTCTCCTGCGACGTACAAGTGGCGGGGGATAACAGAACTATTGTAGCGTACTGGGGTAAGTACATCCAATATCGCTGAAGAAGGAAGAGGGACAGATTTTCCTCTCCAGCAATACCCTACTATCTATTGCTTAATCACTTTCCTAGTTTATGGACATCTGTGTATATTTAGCTGGGAGCAGCCATTTTGTGGGCGGAACTAATGGGTAGTCCATCCCTTTATCAGGAAATGAGACACAGAGGGGTAAATGTATCAAGCTGAGAGTTTTGTGGCGGGTTTGAAAAACCAATCAGATTCTTGCTATTATTTATTTAGTACATTCTACAAAATTATAACTAGAATCTGATTGGTTGCTATAGGCAACATCTTCACTTTGACCACTGCATATGTGATAGGGAATAGACTCCAAGGTAGCACCTTTTAGTCAGTCACTAGTGTTTAGGTGCAACACACGGGTCTCCACCAAGTATTTCAGTGGTTGAGCATAAATTATCTTTAAACGGCATTGACTGTACAGAATATATCACATTTCTCTGGCTAATGTCATACTTGGACTTGTAAACTCCATCTCTGGCGCTGCTTTTATCTCCACTTTACTTTCAGTCAGGTTCACTTGTTTTCCATGCACAGAATTAAATGACATCTCATTGTCTCAGACAGACTTTCTGTTTTCCAATGAAGATGTCAAGGTGTCCTCCTTATCCCTTTGATATGTTACTGCTATACTTTCTTTCAACGCATTTTGCAGATACAATTTTATTTCCTGGCTCCTCTGTACAAGAACATCATTCTTTTTCTTCAAACGTTGATGTTTTTTATAACTCTGCTTCTTCCTTCCTGATTTCCCCATCTGGATGTGAAACCATCTTGTTTTGGTCTCTTATGCAGACTTTTCCTGCTTCCCTCTTTCTTCTTAGCAACCTATTTGTGGTAATCACAACATGTATAAAACACCCTTGACCAGAGGTAAACGGACTATCGACCTCTTTCACAGACAGATTAGTTTGTCTTCTTACTGACCATCTTCTGCATGTCTGTGTCATAAATACGGACACACTCTTACCCAGAGGTATCCTCCTTCTGTTCTTTCTGGACCTCCAGCTTTGTCTGTTTGTTTACATTTTTCTTCAGTGTTTTCTTTTGGAAACTCGCCCCATCCGATAACTCATCATTAGAATCCTGCAAATGCTGAATTATTTTGGTAAATAAACATTTCCTTGGGAAGAAACAATCCACACGAGTTCCCAAGAGCCGCCATCTTGCTTCACCTCATCGGTTAGCTCTTTGGGCTCACTCTCTAGAGCCTGGCTGACCTATTCTAAGTCCTCTTTCACCCGTGTCATCTCCAGCTGCTCAGACAGGTTCTCAGCGGCTTGTCTATGTTTCTGTTCTAGCTCTTGGATTTGTGCCTCATGTATCCGCACTTCCTCATCCTCTGAGCTGACCAAGTCCTCCATCTCTTCGTGCAGTTGCTTGTTGAGTCTTTTTAATTCAGCCTGAAACTCAAGGAAAAAAAATACACATTTCCAGCGCATGGCGCAGTGACGTGAAAAAAAGTAGTGCGTTTTGCAAATACAAAATGACACAATAAACCAGAATGTTTATACTCTTCTGTTGAAGATAGATAGGTTTTGAGCGTTATAATATATGGACTCTTACCCTATTCTTTCCCTGTTGGACCTGGCATACACTTCTCCACGTTGTCTCCCGATAAGTGTATTCGTGATGGAGCTCTTTCCAGGGTAGATTTCTTGAGGGGATAGAGGGTAGTTCCAAAAAAAGTAGACCCTCCTTCTCCGTCCGTGCGTGGAACGCAGGCCAAAGGGCACTTCCTGTTTCTACGGGTGCCTCAAAGGCTCATGAGGTCTACATGCAAAATGATGTTAGCCCTTCTGCTCCACGAGAGGTTTCTGTCCTCCGTGAGCTCGCCTTAGGACACCTGAGTTATGGTTTTACAGGTGTACCGCCCCAGTCAAACTCACCACCTGTCTACATGCAAAATAATGGTAACCAACGCGTTTCGTCCTCAATAGGACTTTCTCATGAGAAAGTCCTTTTATGTTGTCATTTTCCACTCTAGCAGCAGGTTCACTTTTAAAGGAAAAGCGCTAATGTTTTATGTGTATTTTGAAACTCAGGAAGTGGGCCAAGACCAGTGGTTCGGTCTCTTTATCTCGAACCTCTGCTTCTGCAAGATCACATTCTACTGCATATTTGGCAGAAATGGTTTTCTCCTCACTGAGTAACAGATACAATTCTGCATCTTCTCTCGTAGAGTTTTTTTTTACTGAAACTCAAAACCACTAAGGGCGATTTTTATTTTTTTATTTTATTTTTTTACCGTTTTCAACTATTAATTGGGTCTCTTCAGCATTTTTTTATCTCTTTCACTCTTTTTTACCCACTCAGGTTGGACTTGTTCCTAAAAAACATTGAAGTGATGATATTAGAACTCACAGTTTATCCAGACATTAAAGGAGTTTATACACATACTATTGGCATCACTTGTGCATTATAAAGTTATTTGGTTACTTTGGCAAGTGATATGTGGTTTTCAGAAGCCTTTGCTCAGTAACTCCTGAGATTTATATTCAATTCATGTTCCAGTGTCCGGCTTTAGTATATTACAGTGTTAAGTTTTAACTCTAATTATGTTTAGTTCCAGACTACCCCGTCCCGTCTGATCTATTGGAGAATGCCGTGTGTGGTTTAGGTTTTGCTCTCGGCATTGTCTTCCTCCTTGTGGGTTCCGTGTTCCTCTATTTGGCTTGGAAACTGCGGAACACTGGTAAGTTTGATGCTTCCTGTGTTTAGTTTAAAGAGGAGGGTTGTCAATAATGTTCAGGTTATGCGTTGATTTAGTTACAGCAATATATTTCACTACCCTGTTACTCTGTGATGAGACAAAGAAAATAACTAGTAATTCCTGGGGGAGGATTTTGTGTTGTGAGGCTGTAATCACAAATACCTAAAACAATCCAAGAGAGTATGATTTATGTTATAATATATAATGTATATATATTTATAAAGAGTCTACATCCTTTACAACACAGTTATAAATACATTATAAATATTAGAAATCGCACAACAGGAGTAAGGGCTCAGAAATAAATATAATCTAAGTATTGATTTGCTTCTTTAATGTTTGTCTTCCTTTGTGATAAGATATTGTAAAATACATAAAGTTCTATTGCGAAAGGCAACAAGATACAGGAGCAATGGTTTCCGGCTTTCTGATATACTGAAGCAAACCATCTGTTTTAGAGGGATGTAGTATAATGAACATTTACAAAAGAGGATGTCCACAAACATTTTCTACAAACGGATAAAACGTCTTCAAGAGTTTTCAGCCTTGGCCAGGCTGGCCTTGCTCTTGGAGATTTGTAATGGTCTGATCCCAGAGACCACATTTCACTGCATTAGGACTATAGTTGTTCCTTCTCCCTCCTGCTGGTGTCACCAGCCAAGCCCTGATAAATATGGTGGCATGACATGGTTTGCTGAAGCTACATGTCAGTGATGACCCAAACAGGGTTATTTAAATAATCACTGGTAGATTAACAACCTTTTTGTGTGGATATCCCATTTAATATGGTTAGTAGCCTATTGTGTAGATCTCTCACTAACCACGCGTTTCACTATCGGCTAGAAGAAATGATGGTGTATTTTCTTCTTCTCCCATAAATCCAATTACTATGTTACAAAGTTTTTCTGAGTATAATCTAGATTTGTAACCTACATAAAGTGTAATCTCTCTTGAGTGGCAAAAGTTGGTTAGCCACACTCTAAACCACCCTTAAAGTATGTTTTATCTCTGCCCAGGAAAGCTGGAGTGGTATCGCTGAGCCCTCCTACAAAACTCGCTATGCGGCCCAGTGATGCCGCATACGCTCCTGATTGTGTAAGCAGTCATTATATGTATATATTCTGTCTATATGTGTACTAGACTGGAATATTGTGTAGTTTTAGTGTGAATGGTGACCTGTTACTTTTCCTGCCCTGATTTCCAATTCTGAAAGAAGTTTATGAAATTGTTTCTCACGTCTCCCCTGTTTTGTACCCAACAGATTGAATCAGTTGGACTCTGCATCTCTTCACTTCATCTCTGCGAAAATTAAAAGATGGATTCCAATAACAACGGTGCTTTGGTTTAGATTCCAGGCCCCCTTGTGACATGATTGTCAGACTTCTCGTAAACTACTGAAATGCGTCATTTTGCTCTTCACCTCTTGCAACCGATGCAACCTCAAAAATACCCCTAGACTTTTTTTTTTGCAGGACTGGTCAAAATAGGAAGTGTTTTTTTGTTTTTTTCCATTGCTCAATATGTGTCATTTCCTGGTTTCCTCAATGCAAATAGCACTGCAGGAGGCATCTGTAACAATCACCAGACCGTTCCAGCTTTTAATACATTATAAAGTACTTTCCTCAGGGAATATGGATCCTGGGACGCTCCATGTTAAACTGTGTTATGCAGTGTTACAAGACCTGCGTGACCGCTCCAGTTGGATCAATGGTCCGTTCTCTGTACAGTCCCTCGCTAGCCAAAGATCACCAACATCAGTAATATCAGTGTGGACGGTTCATCTTACATTATGGATGGAATATAGCCGTAATGTACACGTGTTTTATAAGTGGATGAATGGGATGAAGATAGAAATAACCAATAAAATTGCTTCATTATTGTGTGGATTTGAAAGTAGTTGCTAATGTAGGATGATTTCTGATAGTAAATCATTACTGATCTGGGAGTTCTCACTGATTCCTAAAGGATAATTTATATTACCTGTGCTGCTTTTGTATTTTTGTTTATTGAAGAGATAAAAATGTATCCTTGTTTATTTTTGCTTGGTGGGGATACCTAAAAATACTAACAATATTGCATTGTTGCATGTTATGGAAACTCATTTGATTTATTAAAGTCTGGCGCTGGATGTTAGGAGATGTGCAGAAATAATCTCCTGCCCTGTTGGACAGTCAGTGGAATGTTTCTCATCTGCGGTCAGTTACGTTGAGAAGCAAAGGATCTGGGGCAAGAGACATGACTTGTTCTAGGTATGTATCAAGACTCCATTCAGTTCCAGATTTAGTCAAATATTTATTTATGTTTTAAGCAAGATTGAGCATCATCTCTATTTAGATTTCCCAGCAATCTTAATGCCAAAAAGGACTTGTGAGATTGTATAATTTAGTCACACCTGCTAAATATTAATATGCAAATTAGACCATAGATTTTTTTTAGACATTCATCATAGTCTTTGGTAAAATATCTCCTTATTCAGCCAAACCATAGATCTAGATTTGGTGCATCCATTATTTATTTAAATGCACAAGGAGAGCCAGGGATGGAAAGAGGTTGTAGAGATCAGGGGCTAGAATTACCTAACTGCGGGTTTGAAAAAGTGGAGATGTTGCCTATAGCAACCAATCAGATTCTAGCTTTCATTTTGTAAATTGTACTAAATTAATGATAGCTAGAATCTGATTGGTTGCTATAGGCAACATCTCCACCTTTTTAAACCCGCAGTTTACTAAATATACCCCCAGGTCTTTACGGCATTGTTGTGGAACCCCGGAACAGATGGTTCCCAATAAAATGTATATATACAGTATGATAATCATGTGATAATGTGGGGGCAAAAACAGAATCTGGGATCCCTTCTGGAGGTCCCAATCTACAGGCTGCTCTGATCTAAACCTGACTTCAGTCCTCGCAACACAGTTGAATCTGAACTGTTCCGCTTAAGACACATAATAATTTCTGGATTTTATATGCATGTATTTATTGCTAAATAAATGCATACATAAATAAATGTGACCCTAAACATCATCGTTCTAAGCGAGTCCTACTCCATACGCATTAGAGTTTTTACTTGTGTTCGTTTGATTTCATTTCTGTGCTTCTGCTTCAAGGCATTTAAAAATACACAATAGTCTTTAAAATGCAAGTAAAAATCTATCAAATGCCCGTGGTTATATGGTCTCAGTGTCCTCATAGGCTCCGTAAACCAGACCAGGGTCATCTGTTACAACGTGACCAATGTTGAAATCTGACCGAATGATAAAAATAAAATAAACAGGAAGTTCAGGCGAATGATCTCTTAAGCTCAACTCCTTCGCTGCAGAAGATTTTTCTCACCCCTTTGCTGCACATATTTTGCCACTTTTTGGGCTGGTCACATTCCAACATCTATACTAATCATTATTCGGTGCAGAGATATCATACCATGTTTGTTTCTAAAGACTTTGCATTTTCCAAAAATAACATTGGTTTCTTTATAACGCCTACCAGGGCACAGACAATGTACCAAAAATGTTATTCCATTAAAATTGCAAGAAAGTGAACTGTAAACATGTACGTGGGGTTTTTTCGAGCTAAATTCCACCCAAAAAAACTTTCACAAATTCATATTTATTTTGCTAGTTTGCACGGTCTTACATTTAATGCATAAAGTGTAGAAATAATAATGGCACTCCAAAAAGGCAGAATATGCGAGAACCTAAACATCCGAAGGCATCAAGTTAGGACTCCTTTACCTGTAAAACCCAAGACTGAAAACACATATAATAAAGACAGCCCTGATGTTCCCTTTAGATGTTTGTTGTGATATTTCCAGGTTTTCCACCATTCTCTTCCAGCAGAACTAGGTGCAGATTAGTAATAGTGGGGCGTGTCTTTGTATACAATAACATATATTGTTTGCTAGATGATGCTTCATAGCACGGGGGCTCAGTGGTTAGCACTTCTGCCTCACAGCACTGGGGTCATGAGTTTGATTCCCGAACATGGCCTTATCTGTGAGGAGTTTGTATGTTCTCTCCGTGTTTGCGTGGGTTTCCTCCCACACTCCAAAAACATACTAGAAGGTTAACTGGCTGCTTTCAAATTGACCCTAGTCTGTGTGTGTGTGTGTGTCTGTGTGTGTGTTAGGAAATTTAGACTGTAAGCTCCAATGGGGCAGGGACTGATGTCAGTGAGTTCTCTGTACAGTGCTGCGGAATTAGTGGCGCTATATAAATAGATGATGATAGTATAGAGTTGTGCATATATGTTATCTTGAATCTCACTCCTTCTATATATATATATGCTTACATAAAACACTTTCTAGTAGCAGCTCTTTTTTTTTCCTGTACCCTTTTATAGTTTATTGCGCCATTCTATAGTGGAACACTGTTATTATAATAAAACGTACACTACTAAACAGTGGGTGTGGTATGGGCGGAGCATATGCTCCAGCTGTTAGTTGTGCACTGAAAGTGTAAGTGCCCCACAAGCACATCCTGGAGTCCTTATATCTCACAATTACTAAGATAGAGAGTGGGGGGAGGTGGTGGCAGCGGTACAGAGGTACAGATGTTTAGACAGCTTCACTACATGTCTCCCAAATGTCCTAATTCAGGAGGGACAGTCCTGATTATGGTGTCATTTTTGAACCATGGTGGTAAAGTTGGGCAGTTTGTTCTGTTCATTGCTGCTGTGCTCAAGGGGCCAGTTACAGGCGCGCGCGGCAATGAATAGGTGTTTTAACGGAAGGGGGGGGGATAAGGGGCAGCGCTCCCCCATCGTGACGCGGCCCCACCCACTCTCCCGAGTCAAGGAGCTGAGATGTTGGCAGGTATGTAAATATTATGTTACTGTCCTAAAAGTAGGTGCAAGAAGACAATACTTTTATTTTATTAAAAAAAACTATTGTACACCTCATTCCTTGCATTTTATTTGCTTAACATTAAAAAAACAATACTGATTTTGATTGGCCCCCATATGTGGTTATCCTCAGTGGTTGAAGTGGGAATTTAGAAGTGGTGGTAAGAAAATGTAATGGGAATGTAAAGGCAGCATGAGAAGTAGTGGTATACCATATACCCCCCACTTCCACCACTGTGTGTGTGTGTCTATATATATATATATATAATTTAAGTGACTGGAATGTGGTATTGTTGCAAGGCAGTAGAAGAAGTGGCGGTATGACATACCACCATATACACCCCCTCTTGCACCACTGGTTATCCTCTAATAATCACAATATGCACGGTCCTTTATAAAACTAAAACCATTCAGCTAACAATTTCTTCCCCCACATTATTTATTTATCATATTACCATTCACCTGTACTAAGTCACCCTTCCTGGAATAAAAAAAATGTATTTACTATCTTATTTTGCTTTTATATTACAATTTGGTGTACGGCGCTGCGGAAATCTTGTGACGCCTAACAAATAAAGGATAATAATAATAATAATTTTCCGCACTTTAATTGCAAAAGTTTGAGCAGTGTACATAATACTAATGTTCTAAAATAATAAAATTAATTTGTCAACTTTTTAACAAATAATAATAACAACAGCAACATTACCAACAACAATGATAAAAAATATAAATGTCAACAAATATAAAATACAATTCTAGAACTATGTACAATAAACTATTAAAATGTGAACATAAGAACACTGGGGTCAGCACTCAGACATTATCTTCATCATCTTCCTCATTCTTCTCCCATGAAGTCACTAAAACAGATATTGTACATACTAACATTTTATTGTTTGCCACGGATATCCTGAAATCTTATAGCCAGTTTGATCATTGTCACTAAACACAACAGGCAACCTGACAGCTCACAATAGGCCTGATTCATCAAGGAAAGTAAAGCAAAAAAATGAGTAACTTTTCGTCTGGGCAAAACCATGTTGCATTGGAGGGGGAGATAAATTTAAAATGTGGGGACAGATTTATAGTTGGGATAGGGCACGTCCTAGATCAACTTCAAATGTCAGTATAAAAATAAAGCTATCAAATATTTGTGTCCTACATGAAAAAAACAGTATTTTCCTTATGTGCAGAATATTTATCATTATCAGCTATTTATATAGCGCCACGAATTCCGCAGCGCTGTACAGAGAACTCACTGACATCAGTCCCTGCCCCATTGGGGCTTACACTCTAAATTCCCTAACACACACAGACAAACAGTGACTAGGGTCAATTTGATAGCAGCCAATTAACCTACCAGCATGTTTTTGGAGTGTGGGAGGAATTCAGTTGATCTCTTTCACTGGTAACCATTACATATGCAGGTAAGTCGGATCAGTGCTTTCACCTGTATCTGGCCGAAGCTGTGACTTTTTAGCGGACGCGGACTTGTTTAACAGGAAACCATTATTTACCATCGGTTATAAATTGTATTTCCTAGTTACTATAATCTGTATAAATTATACATAATGCAGTACAGTATATATAGCTCTTCAAATAATCATAATTATTCTTAAATAATTATGAGAATTTATAACTTCTTTTAGCAGCCAGTCAGTTATGAAAGTTATTCCTTCTAAAGGTCAGCAAAGGTTTGTAGTGATCATTTTTCATATTAAGTGATGCTAGTGAAAGGTTTTGCATAAGGGGAAGAGATCTGAACATTCCGCTCACAATAAAAGTGAGACAGATCCTTTTTTGGGACAGGGGAAGTGCATGACTACGACAGGGGGAATACCATCCTTGCTTTGCATCAACATATCGTGTTCCAAGTACATAAATATTCTACACATTCTATGTGTTGCTCTGGGATAGTCTACAAATCACACTGCCCTAGAAAGACGAACCAGTCCATGTGTTTGTGCAGTGCTATGAAGGCAGTGAAACCGTAACTCCAAACATTTGGGGGGAAAAAGGAAAAAAAGCCCCCTACCTGTGAGAGCGGTACTCCCGAAGAACGTCTCAAAGGATCCCCTGTAATGAGGAAAGGTTCTCACCTGATCCCGAGGGTCGCTATGGGCGGAACCCGTCAAGTGCAGGAGGCTTCTGCTGCAGTCACGGTCCCTCCTGCGTGCGAGAGGAACAGAGGCACGAAAACAATGGGGGAGGTGGAAGGGGGGTGTCCGGAATGCCGCCCAGGACTAGAGGGTTACACAGCCCCGCTTGGCGACTCTCCGTTTTATTCTGGCCAAGCCACGCGGCTCCAAGAGTTCGGGGTAGAGAACGTTCTCGCCCGAACTCCCTACTCCCCTCTGGGGAGGGCCACAAGTGTGGGGACAAGACTCACTCCGCCGGCGGTGCGCCGCGAGGTATCACAGTCCCCACCCAGAACCGTCAGTCTCCTGCCGGCGTGCGGGCGGACTCCGTTTTACCCCACGAGGCACCGTCTGCCCTGGAACCGTCAGGCAACCTTGCCGGAACTCAGGCCAGACACCCCAATGGAACCGTGGACGGCTGTGACCAACCCCGGAACTCACCAGGGCAGGGCTGTACTGCCCCAGTGGAACCGCGGAAGGCCCGAACCGCCCTCGGAACTCAGAAGGGCTGTGCTACACTACTTCCAAGGCACCGAGGGAGACCTGGATCTCTCCCAGCCCGCAAAGAAGTCGTGCCACACCGCCGCCCAAGGATCTGCCCCACCAGGGCCTACACGGAAGGGGGAAGGGAAAGGGGATAGACAATACTTACCTGCTCGGGAACGAGTTGAGTCCACCCGGCGATCAGTCCCAACACACCACTTTCCGACCCCTGCAGGGAGACACAACACGCCCCAACCGCCCACTACACCGTACAATACCCCCCCAATACAATACTCAATTGACAGTACAATACTCACAATACAATACTCAATTGACAGTACAATACTCACAATACAATACTCAATTGCACAGTACAATACCCAGGACACTATTAACACGGAAAAGTGTAATATCAAGCAGAGTGCGTGGGTTCTTGTCCTACTCTGCCCCAAGGGTGATACTGTTAGGAAAAGGGAGAGAGGGAACAACGACAGACTTCCAAGGCAGGGCCTAAAGGCCAGAGGTGACCTGAGGGCCTAGCGCCCTAGGAATCTACTCAGGGCCTGGTGCCCTATTGGGTCTAACGGGAGCTACCAAATGGAAAGGCAGACTTAATGGACGCCGGCAGAAGGCCCTGGGCCCGGGTAAAGAGTGTCCGATAGGATGCGGGCGTGGGCCCGGGAGGGGTGGTCCCCACTGGGGTCTTACCTGGTCTAGGCCCTCCGCTCGCGACGTCAGCGTAACTCCTCTTCGGTCCTGCTGCTGCTGCTACTGTGGGTGCTGCTGCTGCTGAGGGTGCTGCTGCTGAGGGTGCTGCTGCTGCTACCGTGGGTGCTGCTGCTGAGGGTGCTGCTGCTGCTACCGTGGGTGCTGCTGCTGAGGGTGCTGCTGCTGCTACCGTGGGTGATGCTGCTGCTACCGTGGGTGCTGCCGCTGAGGGTGCTGCTGCTGCTGAGGGTGCTGCTGCTGCTGAGGGTGCTGCTGCTGAGGGTGCTGCTGCTGCTACCGTGGGTGCTGCTGCTGAGGGTGCTGCTCCGTCCGGACGTCCTTCCTCCAGCTTTTCTTCCCGCCGAACAGCACGCTTCCCACGTGGCCGCCGACCAAATCCCCGGGCCAGGCGCTTCCCTATGACCTCATCACGGCCGGGAGCCGTGATTGGTCCGTGGGCGGGCGCCGTGATTGGCCCGCGGCCCGTGTGTGGAGCCAGCGTCTCCACACATACCCGTTGAAGAAAGCACTCTTTATTATCCCAATGATGCCCCCTTTAGCAGTAGTAAAGTCTCTATCAGGGGTGTTCCACCCACCTTCTGCTGCCCAGGGGGCCCTTGTGCTGGTCACCCTCACACCCAGATGGTCACTGTATTGATAGTACAGTAACTGACACAGTGGGGGGTATTCAATTGACCACAAGAAATGTTTTAACGCTGTGTTAATACATTTTAACGCTTTTTTTTGGCACTTTCGAGCGGGTTAACTTTACCCGCGATTCAATTCAATTTTTAACGCTACGTTTTTTTTCATGAAACGGTCCTCTCGAGCTCCAGTAGAAGGTCTATTGAAAGTATAGGGTGTGCGAGAGGCAGCCGCGTTAAAAGCTATTCAGTTGTTTTTTAACGCGGTGGGTAAAACAGGAAAATATGCTGTTATATCTCACACCTCCTTGGAGTGTGTTAAAAATAGAGATGGTCACTGACCCCCGTGTTTTGGTTTTGGATTCGGTTTTGGATCTGGATTACCGTCGTGTTTTGGTTTTGGTTTTGGTTTTGCAAAACCGCCATTGCGTGTTTTGGTTTTGGTTTTGGTTTTGTTTGGTTTTGTTTTGCAATTTGTTATAAAAATTACATTTATTGGTGCTAAAATAACATAATTTAGGTATTATTTTGTAGCTACATTATTATTAACCTCAGTAACACTAATTTCCAGTCATTTTTTATTCAATTTTGAACACCTCCTATATCACAATATGATTTTCATACACTTGAAAAGAAAAATTGCTGCAGTTCTTGCCAGTGCTAACAAAAAGGCCATTGTCATGCCTGGGCATAAGACCAAAAATCCACCTCTTAAGTGTGGAATTATTTTTACACGAATCCTGGCAAGAGTTGTCTATCCATTTGTAACATTTTGAAAGCCACACTCAGTAGAGGTAGGGACCTTAACCATCTGGGATCCTCATCCATGTTTCGTCATTTTTCAGCGAGTTATTGGCAAACTGTTGGGAAAATCAGAAACTTTGGTTAAAAAAAAATTAACAACAAGCATTCCAGCATAATCTACCTCCCTTCTCTCATCTACATCCCAGCACCTGCAATCTTCCCCCCCCAACAATTGGCAAGTAAACAATCCTCTGCAAGAGGAAGCAAGAATGAAACCTGTCACCCAGTCGCAAAGCGGATCACAGACGCCCTGGGTACTATGTTAGCGTTAGATCTGTGTCCAATGTCCACTATTAATACAGTTGGTTTAAGACATTTAATTGAGGTGTTATGTCCCTGTTAGCAAATGTCATCACTATACCATTTTACTAGAAAAGCTTATTCTCTCCTGTACCGGAAAGTTCCTAAAAATGTCATTATTGGGTGACAAAATGGTATTCTACCCACTGTATACTTAACCACAGATATGTGTACAAGCGGAACTGGGCAAACAAAAGATTATATGACTGTGAAAGCCCACTGGGTTGGTCTTTCGCCTTCCCCAGCATGGACAGCAGCAGCATGTACCCAGGTACATCACATTTTTGAGAAGTAGGCTACTCTGTGTATCAGCAGCTTCACTAAGAGGCATACAGCTGACAAACTGTTCCAAAAACTAAGGGATGTCATTGAAAGATGGCTAATCCTGCTTGGAGTCTCCTGAGGATATGTCATTTCTGATTACGACCCCAATATTGGTCCAGCATTACAGCGGGGCTGAATTCCATCACATTTCCTGTTTTGCACACACTATCAACTTGGTGTTACAGAACTTTTGAAAAATGACATGCAGGAGATGCTGTTTGTGTCCATAAACATTTAGGGTCAATTTGTGGTTTCTGCAACAGCATGTAGGAGAATACAGCAGCTGCAAGAAGACTAGCATTTGAGGGGAATATACTTTAGTCCAGCGAAGTAGTTACCTGTGAAGAAAGTGCAGACACGGTTAGCTTGAGTCAAGTGATTGCCTTAATAATAGATTTTGAAAAGGTGCTACATAAAATTATAGTGTGCAATAAAACAAAGTAAATGTGCTAACTATATTTTAATTGTAGATGAAATACTTAATTTTCTTTGCAAGGATCCCAGACTTATCAACATCTTGTTGGGACGTCTTCTCCTTCAGTTTCTCTGGCAACTGCTTGTAGTAAAAGAAATTGCTTTCCCAAGACACCCAGTGGTGATGCAGATGAGTCCGCTAAACATTTTGATATTTGCTGTGCTGTAAAAGAATTGCCCAAAAACCGTGACAGCTCTGCCCTAAAATCAACTAGTCATTCCCTTTGGAAGGCCATTATCAGCAATTACATCATACTACACAGACTTCTATGATATTGGGATATTGGGATGAATTAGTATTGTTGGAGGAAGATTATCACTAAACCCTGCCACCTCTCCAGTTTCGCAATGAGCTATGGTACAATAAAATGTAACTGCAGATTTAGACCAAGACTGTCAGCCCTATTATTTCTATTTCAGCAATTACAATTAGCAATGGAGCAATGGAGCTCTTCTCTTTGGGTGTTACCTATATAACGCAGCACAATTTGCCTGCAAATTCTACAGACAAGCCTGCTTGTCTTCCTCTCCATCAATGACTCTTAGCAATTGAGCACTCGTCTTTGGGTGTATATTACACCCAAACATTATTAGTGAAAATTATGAAAAATACAGTTTAATCCCTGATAGGCCCTCCACCATCCTTTGCATGTTAATAGTAGGATTGGTTGGAATTATGGTCAAGGTCACACATTTTTTTGACAAATCCTTCAAACCAGCCCAGATGTCAAACTGTTGTGGTCTGCCCCCTGCGTCATCCCTGCTTGTGTTTGGAAAGTGCATATTGGTGCCAGAACCTCACATGCCAGAACTGCTCCCACTGGTGCCACACTGCTGCAGGACTTACACAATCAACCGCATCCTCATCGTCGGATACCCAAATCTCCCCCACATCCTCTTCTAAAGACAAAGTGTCATCCTCACTTGGTGTATCACCGGCTACACTCGGGCTGTTCAGGCACACATCAGCAGAACTGCTGAAAGGGCCCTTCTTTATGGGTAGACTAACAGAATGGTCACGATTAGACATCCCACTGTTGGATGGACTCTCCACAGGGATTGTTGTCATTTGTGAATCAGAGCAAATATTCTCCTGTAATGCCTCACTGTTATCTTGCAGCTCGGCTTTGACGCGTAACAGTAGTTGTGCACCAATTGTAGGCTGGGTAACTTTTTGGGATCTGCCACTAATAGCCAAAGGTGAAGGCCTCATTCTCTCTTTGCCACTGCATGTGTAGAATGGCATGCTTGCAATTTTTTTTTTATCGTCACTTAACTTTTGCTCTGTTACACTTCTTTTTCGCTTCAATACAGTAAAATTTTTTTTGGTTTTTGTTTTTTGCACTAATTTGAAAACACTCTGTTGTTTGACATCGCCTTGGCCAGATGACGTACTGGGAACACTAACATCAGGACTGGTGACAGAACCTGGTTGCTCATTCAGATCATATGTGGACTGCTTTGAATCCATTCTGAGCGCAAACCACTGGGGAGTGCTAAAAATTATTTAGTAGATTCTGCTGACAGTTATGACTTTTGACAGCCAGAAATATTAATGCACAATTAGGGAGGACACCCCAAAAACACTGAGGAGTGCTACAAATTATTTAGTAGATACTGCTGACAGATATGACTTTTGACAGCCAGAAATATTAATGCACAATTAGGGAGGACACCCCAAAAACACTGAGGAGTGCTAAAAATTATTTAGTAGATACTGCTGACAGATATGACTTTTGACAGCCAGAAATATTAATGCACAATTAGGGAGGACACCCCAAAAACACTGAGGAGTACTACAAATTATTTAGTAGATACTGCTGACAGATATGACTTTTGACAGCCAGAAATATTAATGCACAATTAGGGAGGACACCCCAAAAACACTGAGGAGTGCTAAAAATTATTTAGTAGATACTGCTGACAGATATGACTTTTGACAGCCAGAAATATTAATGCACAATTAGGGAGGACACCCCAAAAACACTGAGGAGTGCTACAAATTATTTAGTAGATACTGCTGACAGATATGACTTTTGACAGCCAGAAATATTAATGCACAATTAGGGAGGACACCCCAAAAACACTGAGGTGTGCTACAAATTATTTAGTAGATACTGCTGACAGATATGACTTTTGACAGCCAGAAATATTAATGCACAATTAGGGAGGACACCCCAAAAACACTGAGGTGTGCTACAAATTATTTAGTAGATACTGCTGACAGATATGACTTTTGACAGCCAGAAATATTAATGCACAATTATGGGGGACACCCCAAAAGCGCTGGGGAGTGCCAAATATGAAGAAAAAATAATAAACCTCTATCCTCCTCTCTGCACTAGCGATTTTGGTTAGAGCAATTGCAAGAACAATATTGTATTCTCTGTCCCTGCTCTAATTAGCCTATGACTACACCCTGCTCTCTCCCTCTGTCAAATGGCGATGGATTGCTGTGGAGGCGTGTATTTATAAAGTTGAAGTATCGCGAGAACCGAGTCCCGAGATCCGACAACGTCACAATGACGTTCGGCCTCGATTTGGATTCGGAATGGGCGGGAGAGTACCGAGCTGCTCAGCTCGGTACTCGGATACCCAAAGTTCGGGTGGGTTCGGTTCTCGGAGAACCGGACCCGCCCATCTCTAGTTAAAAATAAAAAAAACCTCTGAAAACTATTTGAAATCATGTAATAATGTGGAAAAAAAAGTTAAACTTATGTTTATCAGTAATGCCTAACATGTAAAAGTTGATTTTCTTGTGAAAAAATAAAGAAATAAAAAAGAAATAAAATAAACTCACTAATTAATTATATTTATGTATGTTTTTGGTACAAATACGAGTGTAGTAATGTGTTTTGACATGATATAGATGATTGTATGGTAAAAAATAGTTCAATTAAAAAAATGCTAAAGAAAGTACTGTAATGTAGATATTATCAATGTGTAATGCAATCTAATGTATGGAAATGTATGCAAACCTTTTTTTTTGTGTTATACATGACCGCGTTAAAACTCCCCTTCACTCCCCTAAAATCTCGCAAACACAACGATTAACGCGCGGGGGCAGCGGTCCCTCTTTTTCAATTGCACGAGTTTTCCCACCGCACTAACTCAAAACGACCGCTATTGCCGTCAAAAACCCGCAGATTTTTTTTATTTTAAAAACAACTTGCGGCCAATTGAATACCCCCCGGTAAGTGGAGTAATAACAGGAGAGGGAGAGTACTTCCTCGCCCTCTCCTGTCCCTTACTCCTCTCGTGCTGTCAGTTACCAGCTACAATAATTACTGGATGGTGAAGACTAAACTTGTGTCTCCTCTATGTACACAACAAGATGGTGATCAACAGTGTTGAAAGGAGCAGAGAGGTCCAGTTGGATGAGTATGGAGAAGTAACCATTAAACATTGCTGCAAGTAGATCATTGACTATTGTGATTTCAGTCTCAGAGGACCATTGAGTGCAGAAGTCGTCTAGAGGCACGGGGGAGAAGAGACATTTGGCAGTAGTTAGAGAGAAAAGCTGGTTGAGAGATGGTTTCTTTAGGATTGGTTAGATGAGCATGTTTAAAGGAGAATGATAATGTGCTAGTGGAGAGAGAAAGGTTGAAACAATGAGCTATAGGAGGACATACAGTGGGGGAGAAGTAGCTAAGTATTTGGGAGGGAATTCGGTTGATGGATCTTATTGTGTTGTGGATTAGGGAGTGTAGGAGAAGGTGTGTGGGATTTGGCATGAGAAAATATCTTGTTGAATGGAGTTGCTTTTGTCTTTGAAATAGGTGTCAAATCATGTGCTATGAGGGAGAAAAGGGAAGGAGGTGCAAGTAGGCAGGAAAGTTTGTTGAAGATGGCAAAGAGGTGTCAGGGTTAGAAGACTGGTTGGATATTAGAGAAGTGATGTATATTTTCTTGGAATTTGAAACAGCAATGTTGTGAGTTTTATAGTGGAGGAAGTCTGCTTTGGAGTGAGGTTTCCTTAAGTGGCACTTATCATTATCACCATTTATTTATATAGTGCCACCAATTCCGCAGCGCTGTACAGAGAATATTTGTCATTCACATTAGTCCCTGCCCCATTGGAGCTTACAGTCTAAATTCCCTACCATATAAACACACACACAGACTAGGGTTCATTTTGTCAGCAGCCAATTAAGCAGTGTGGGAGCACTTTGGCAGGTGGCCGTTCTGTTTGGTGTGCTACGGTTTAGATTTAGATAGTTGGAAACTATGGGCCTGATTCATTAAGGATCTTAACTTAAGAAACTTCTTATTTCAGTCTCCTGGACAAAACCATGGTACAATGCAAGGGGTGCAAATTAGTATTCTGTTTTGCACATAAGTTAAATACTGACTGTTTTTCCATGTAGCACACAGATATCAACTTTAAATGTCAGTGTACAAATAAGCTATCAAGTATTTGTGTGCTACATGAAAAAGCAGTCAGTATTTAACTTATGTGCAAAACAGAATACTAATTTGCACCCCTTGCATTGTAACATGGTTTTGTCCAGGAGACTTAAATAAGAAGTTTCTTAAGTTAAGATCGTTAATGAATCAGGCTCCTATATGTGGTGGTTTGTGCTGTATTGTCTAAGGCTGAATTGAGTTGTTTTAGAGACACTATAGATGGACAGAATCGGGAGAAGACAAGGGAGTGTGCATCACAATGGGTGGGAGATGAGATCCACTTGGAGAGAACAAAGGAGGAAGTAAGTGAAATAAGTTTTGTGGCAGCAGAGACAGAGGGGGCGTCAATGGGAATATTGAAATCACCTAGTATACCGGTAGGTAGGTCAATGGACAGGAAATAAATGAACCAGACAGTTCTGGGTCTAGAACTGTGGCTGAGGAAGAGTCCCCATTTTTCTGTGTCTACCTCACTGTGAATGTCCCTCTAGCTCCAGCAGCAGTGAAACTAGTTTTGTGAAGCTGGTTCGGATTTTCAGTTCCACTTGTTAAAAAAATATAGAAATAAAGTTTAAAAATAGATCTCATTTATTTTACGATCATCCTGAAAATTCCCTTTATTACCGGCAATAGGTTTTTCCACCTATTCATAAATACACTCCTTAGTGCTGTCTGGATGAATTATTTTACATATTATGCGTAATTCTTTTTGCAGTTATTGCATTTATGTTTCTTGAATATTATGCATTTGCCATTGCATGTTCTGTATTATGCCTGTTGAACCTCTGTGTTCCATATACTATGTGCTATTTCCACGCTTTACGGTGTCTGATGCCTTATAAATAAACAACAATAATATTAATATATCATTTGGGTGCCTCATTTCATCCTCTGTTTTACACAGAAGGAGGAAGAGTTTTGATCCCTGGGAGAGTACTGGGCAGAAGATTCAAATTTGCTGGGATAGGAAGAGTGTAGTGAATGAGGCATCTGATTGGACAGGAGCCAAAGCCATCCAATGAAATGTTAGACTCGCTCATCACCTAAACGGAATCTCTAGGACGGCTGCAGTTTAACAATGAAAGCTCTGTGCTCGTATTCCTGTGAAACACGTCCGTGGGGTTCACAGGAAAACCCGTGTAGGAAGATTTGTCTTCCGATAGACTAAAATATAACAACGGTGTTGTCAGTGCTGATCCTGTAATGGGTCAGACTGACGCAATTGTCTCAAGCAGCACTTGTAGGAAATTAAGTTGTTGATTCTATTGTGAATTAGCTTTTCTGCCTTGGTGATGTAGCTTACTTATTCCTTACACAAATAAACAACGTCATCTATTTAAAGCTGTACAAGTAAAATTGGTATTTAGAACTAATTGCCCCATCATACAACAAAATGCAGCGGTTCAATGTCCATTACGTCTCAACAATTAAACACCATTGAGATGACCCCATCAAGATTCTGACTTGCTTAGTCACTGGATAAACATAGTTCTATTCAGGGATAATATGAGATATTCCTGTTGATAACTGCAGTGCATGATTTGCACATTGTGGGAGCAATTGACACCATTGGCTTACCATGACCACACCCTCCAGGAGTGGGTGATACCAGTAAAACTAGGATGGATGGACACTATTTCAAAATTGGTGCTGCTAGTGTTATACAATTTTTTTAACCGCTAAGCACCATATGGTTTAGCCATTCTTCTTCTTCATATAGCTACATATTTAAGCCAGTGATTAAAGAAAGCACCCACAATTAAAATTATATGATCATATACAATCTCCCCCAAACCCAAATAGCAGAATGGCAGGTGCCTGAGAATTCTATCATTTGTGAGACACTTACCCCCATAGGCAAACCAAGGGGGGTTCATAGTGCCTGGAAACCCCCCTCCAAGCCTGGGGTACTGTATATTTGAGGTGGTTGGACCCTGCCCCTGCTTCACACGGTTCTGCTTGAAAAGGGAGAGCTGCGTGCACCTAACAGTAGTACACGCAGCATTGCCCATGTATATTATAGGGATAGGAAGAGTTGGAGAACAATCAAGCACTTTCTAATATTATAGCCACGCCCCCATACATGCTGGTCAAGCCCACTGGTGGTGTGGTGTGGAATCCCCCCTCTATAAACCCTGCGTTTGCCCCTGCACCCCCTGTGTCGGATCGACTGTCACTTCTCTTTGAAGGGCGCAGGATAACTACTGACGACACCTTAGTGCTTTCTTGTTTCTACTGTGTTGCGGATGGCTGTGGCAGCTGTCCAATCAGGGACCTGGAAACAAGAGGTGTCAGTGTGCTGAAATATATTATACTTCTGCCCTCTTCAGACATAGAATTGACCATTGATCGGGCCGTGAAACGGTGGAGGTTCTAGACATCAGACCCTTGCCTTTCGGCTGGTTGCAAATTGTAGAAATATAATCTTAATTCTGGTTGGAGTCTTTCTTTAAATTCAGCGACTGTACAAAAACTGACACTTATTCAACACTCTAATTAAAACTCATTATGCTTCAAGATACACTGAAATCTGGAAACATTGCCAAGCTTTCGTTTACATAAGGAAATGTGTTAATGTGAATATTTCGCAACTGCCTCTACTTGGGTAAATACCTTTGTGTCCCACCCAGAAAATAAATGTATTGAATGTGGGCTTTGTACAAATTGTGGGTTCTAAATAAAAATACATATTATTATTAAATGACTAACAATAACAATGCCAGATATTAATATTATCCATAAACCGAAAAATATGAGATTTAATTCTAAGTAAAGAGTACACATCATGCACAGTGAAGGCAGATATTTTTTAGTCTGAACCATTTTTCATGAGAATGCAGCCTATAAAACGTACCTCCCAAATGTCCCAATTTCGTCAGGACAGTCCCGATTTCAGGGGACTATCCCGACAGTTGACACATTTGTCCCAAATCACAGGATGTTGGAGGTATATTTTTGCTGTGCATAGTGAACGGTTTTCCCACACACCAGAATCAGGTGCCTTTGGTGTGTGTGTGGCAATTCAAGGGTGTTTTTAGGGGAGAGGTGGGAGGTTGAGGTTTTCGAAGTCAGCTAACACTTCAGAAAGCTACGCATTTCGTAGCAGGCGTGGGAGTGTCCCACTATACACATTTTTAAATGTTCTGAGGCGGTGGCTGGGTCTAAAGATATTGGTTACCAGGAGATAAAGGGGGCCCACCCACAACTATAAGGCTATAATTTAATTTTTATAATAAATGCAAATTTTAAAAAATGCATAAGTGGAAAAAAGGTACAATTACATTTTTTGCAAAATGAATGTATATTTTTTAGTAATTACAGTGTACATATATTGTACATATTACTGGCAGTCTACAGTAGATACTAAATGTAAATACAGATTGTTATAATTGAATTTTTCTTTATTTTTTAATAAATGGTGGATATTTTTAAATATTTTGCTTGTACTCAACATTTTACACATTAACAGGTAGTTTAAAAGCATATTTCATACAATTCACTTTATTAAGAGCAATCATTTGCTATCACTAGATGATTGTGTGAATCTGTCAATAATTGCTTCTGCATCCAATTCATCTATCAACTCCTTTTCAATGGATAGTAGTAACATGTATGATTCCAAGTTCTGCTTAGACAGTGAATTTCTGACCCTTCTCTTTATGATCTTTAGCTTTGAAAATATCCTCTCACATTGAACTTGAGTAACTGATAGGCAGGGGTAAACGCAGGATTTGTAGAGGGGGGTTTCCACACCACGCCACCAGTGGGCATGACCAGCATGCATGGGGGCGTGGCTATAATTTTAGACAGTGTTTGGCTGCTCTCCAACTCTTCCTATCACCATAATATACCTGGGCAATGCTGTGTGCACTACTGTTAGGTGCACGCAGCTCTCCCTTTTCAAGCAGAGCTGTGTGAAGCGGGGGCAGGGTCCAGCCACCTCAATTATACAGTGCCCCAGGCTTGGAGGGGGGTTTCCAGGCACTAGGAAACCCCCCCTCGGTTTGCCTATGATAGGGGGGTATTCAATTGACTGCGTGATCGCCGAAAATCGAGCGCTCTAAAAATATTACCGTTAATACGATAATTACTCGCTGAATTCCAGCTCGCAGCTCCCTGAGCCGCGAGCTGAAATCCAGCGAGTAAATTACCGTATTAACGGTTGTTACGCGCAATATTACCGTATTAACGGTAATATTTTCAGAGCCCTTGATTTTCGGCGATCACGCCGTCAATTGAATACCCCCCATAGTGTGCATAAAGGTTATCATATGCCTTGTCATGAAGCCTTTTGGGTGCCAGAATTTTTAGTACACACGGTGGGTAAGTGCTACAAATTTTACACTTATTGCAACTAGAATCCATATTCTCACCATCATTAAGCAATAGCTTTAATATATCAAAGTTCACTGATTTGTGGAGACAGCTTAATAATACCTTCCAATGTTTGATTTTTATCCATATTCCACCGTGAAATCTTGTCATTACATTTATTTACAAATTCCAATGCCTTGCTGTAAACGTTATCAAATGTTCTTGTCTGTTCCTTCAACTTTGTTGTAGCGGAATCTACTAAACTCCATGCATTATTCAAATATACACAAGTAACTAAATGATGTCAATATTGTTTCAAACCATAGAAGACTTTGAAGTAAAACATTTGCTTCTTGTTTTGTTTTTGCATCAAACATTTCTGAATCTTGTATCATTGTTAAGCATGTAAATAGATTTACAAAAGTATCTAAAATCCTATATAACGTATGCGTCAGCCTCACATAACCAGTCAGAATGATTTTTTTCAGAGACGAGTTATTTATTATATAAATATAAAGTATCTTCGAAAAATTATTTGATTAAATTAGTAACACCACGTAAATTTTAGTGGCATACAGTAATAATATTGGAACTTCTATTATATTTTTAAGCTACTAAAAGGTCATTAACATTTTTAACATATTATATAATGTTTAAGGGGGCCCGCTTCATCAGGGGCCCACAAGGCCCACTTGCCATTGGGCAAGCTGACACCCTGGTCAGTCTGCCACTGTTGGGAGGTAGGCTATAAATTCAAGAGGAAGTTGTGCATCTTGTCTCAGTGATGTTACTAGCTCTGTGATAGGCCAGCTGACACTACGGTTCCGCGTGGGCGGCTCTCTGACCTTCCAAAGGGCTGCAAAGTAACCTAAATCTCATTAATAAGTACATTTCAAGAAATAAAGAGACACCTATCTGTAATTATATATCAGCAGGCATTTGAAACAAGTGTTACAAGCTATAACAAACAAATCTGTCACTAAAGCAGAAAGGAGCTACTGGCCAAAGAGGAAGTCTCGAAGGCCCGCAGAGGAAGGCTCGAAGGGCCACAGAGAAGGCTTGGAGGGCTGCAGAGGAAGGCTCGAAGGGCCACAGAAAAGGCTCGAAGGGCCACAGAGAAGGCTTGGAGGGCTGCAGAGGAAGGCTCTGAGGGTGGCAGAGGAAGGCTCGGAGGACCGCAGAGGAAGACTCTGAGGGCCGCCTGTTGCCCATCACTGCATAGTTCTTAGCAAATTAATAAGCTAAATGTTGTTTCAGTGCACACAGTCTCCCACTGTGCGTGGGAGACCGGTCCACTTTAATAACCCTAGTGGTGCATGGTCACATCACTAGCAATAGATATGTAAAAGCAGGTCCATCTTTCCCACTGGGCATGATGGGCAGGTGCCCGGGGGCCCATGGGGCAAGGGGACCCAAGGCAATGAAAATAAAAAATCCTGTACAAAAAAACCCAAACATCATCATCATCACCATTTATTTATATAGCGCCACTAATTCCGCAGCGCTGTACAGAAAACTCATTAACATCAGTCCCTGCCCCATTGGAGCTTACAGTCTAAATTCCCTAACATACACACACACACACACACACACACACACAGACTAGTGTCAATTTATTAGCAGCCAAATAACCTACTAGTATGTTTTTGTAGCGTGTGTATATATATATATATATATATTATAAATCACTTAGGGGCCCTGGTGCACTGCTTTGCCCGGGGGTCCATAATGTTGATAAGATGGCCCTGTGTAAAAGTACAGTATCTACAACACACATGAAAAAACATATGCAAACAACTTCCTCTTATACAAAATTAAATTCTGTGCACACAAACTCTCCTTTAGTTTCACTCTCACACAATCAGAGCAAAAAGTACCTTACCAGTTTGAACAATGTTCTCCTTGGTAACAAGTGACGCTATGCCTTCAGATTTTCCTATTGGCTGCAAACTATAGTCCAGCTTTACAAGGTGTCTGTTGGTTTTGCACACTTGGGATGTTTGCATTAGACAGACTGCCGAGATGAGAGGGTCCTTTGCCGGGTTGCTGCTGGTGTACAGCTGTATATACTACCCTGTAACAGGTACAGTGCATATTTACCAATAGATCCACGTGTTTTACAAATAATAACTAAATAATAACTTTATTTTTGTTTACTGAACAATGAAGAAAAATTAAATAAGACTGCAGAAAGTTTTACCCATGAATATATGTAACTTTTGGACTCAAGTGAAATCATCCTTGTTTGTAAATAGGGTTTATTTCAATGTTACTTTTCAACAATGTCCTGTACACATAGGTTGTTATGAAAAATGTATCCGTCTGAATGTATCACTGGTAGGAGATGCTACAATGATTATTCTCTAAGGTTAACCACATGTTATCTAAATGTTCAGTAGAGCGGGGCCACCTAGAGGACAAAGTAACATGAAACAATCTTATTGTATTACCCAATGATAAGTTTTAAATATAGCTTATTATTATGTTTTAGATAAGTAATTGTCCATTCTTTTTGCAGGGTTTGTGATGCAGGAAATCTCATCATGCAGTTTTGGGGATAACAAGCAAGGAAATATTACATTCCAGTATTTTATCAGTTTTAATCGTCAACCAGTGCTGGGATATGACGAGGACGGTGATGTATTTTTTCCGTGCAGTATATATCAATGTATCACCCAAGTACACAATGTTTCTGCGCAAGTTACCACCGAGCTCAACGCCAATCCAGATATGGCGAAGTATGTAAAAAATGAGAAGAAAAGGTGCACAGAGGAGGTGAGGACATTCTGGGACAACACAGTGGACAGGAGAGGTGAGTGATAATGGTGCCCACACAAGGGCTCATCTCTGCCGGCAGATGACCTGATGTTTGACCATTTAGGCTGCACAAATGGATGGAAAACACAGATCCATTCAGTAGTCAATCCAGATGACCAGATCACAAGCGCCTAAACAGTGCTGTCGGGCAGTGTCTACACTCTCACCCCATGCTGTCATCGACCGATCGCATTCCCCACCCTGACCAATAAAAGTGACACGCTTGGCGGACAAGTTGCAGAGCAGTAACTTCAAATTTTAGCGCCCTGGGCGAGAAGGAAATCTGCCACCCCTCCCCCAGCCTTCAATTTTAACCAAATTAACTGAAAATATTCATAAACTGCTCCACCCTTTCAGCATTGCGCCCTGGGCGGCCGCCCCTCTCGCACGGCCTTGGTTACAGTCTGTCAGGTGGGCCCTCACAAAAGGCAATGCCAGGCCAGCTAGCATGCGTGTGGCTAGCTTTAGGGCTTGGAGTTATAGAAGAAGGGAATGTAGCCAATGATTGAGTAGACAGAGGGACAGTTATTTGCAGAATAAGTGGAGAACACCCTGGAATGACTTCCAGAAGCATCTTCTTTAAGGTCTATAGTCCACTTCTCTAGGTACATGGTGCCTACTTGGAATGAGGACAACTCAGTAAAGGTTTGTTGTCTGTTTTGGTTGTACAGTATATTGTGTTTATTTTAGAATGGTTGCCACATCCATCACTTAAATGCAGATAGGATTGTTTTAAACCTTGAGCTTAGATTGTATATTAATATGTTCTAACAGACCCTAATCCACCATAGCAACATATTAATTGAATAAAGTATTCATAGGAAGGAAATATTGTCCCCCATGCAGGCTAGGATTTTAGAGGATAGATAAGTTCCAGGCCTGTGGTGGCAGAATGGAAGTAGATTCAGACTAACCCTCAATATTGATTCATCTGAGTACAATTTGACTTATTAAGTTTGATTTGTTGTGGGAGATGCTATAATGGGAGAAGTAATGTACTTTGCATATAAAATGATACCTACTGCAGTTTTTAAATGTTCCCAAATTGTTTTCAAAATAAATTATTCTTTACACTCTTGTCTCTACCCCAATTCTTTTAGCCTTTCACAAATATATGTTTTTTTTTTTTTTAGTTAAACCTTCTATGGAAGTCTTTTCTCCAGTTAAAGTGAATGTGGAGAGCCTCCCGGTACTGGTATGCTTTGTGTGGGGCTTTTTCCCCCAAAACATCATCGTAGCATGGATTAAGAATGGTGAGGCCGTGGTCAAGAACTACACAGAGGGTGTGCGAGCCGGAGACTGGACCTACCAGATCGTGTCCAAGCTCGACCTGAGAGACTCCCTTCCTGAAGATAACTACACCTGCGTGGTAGAGCATGAGAGCTTGGACCAGCCCATGATGAAGACTTGGAGTGAGTGTGAGAGTTTGGTGATCTCACCAGTAACAAAACCATGTGTTTAACCATGTCCTTGATCCTCTTTGTCTCCCTGACCATACACGGTGCTCCTGTGTATCATCAGTTTAGAAAGACTAAGCACTAAATGGGTTTTCAACCTATTGATGACTTTCATCTATTGGCTTATGTATGCTCCCTTCCCTTGAAACTTTTACTAACTACATTGCCTTTTCTGTCTAACTTCCTTCTGTTCCTTTCAGCCATGTAGTTATATCATCAGGCGGAGTTGTTTATTATAAAAGCTGCTTATGTGTCCATTTGTATCCAATACGGCGAGCACATCAAAGCACGTACCACAAAAAAATTAACAACTCAGCCGGATTATATTAATACTAGGTTGAAAAGTCCAGAAACAAATGATTTACAAAAATAAAGGGTCATGTGCAGGCAATAATTCAAGGTCACCTGAAGGTGGAAACCCCTTTAAGCTCAGTATGTGGCTGTTAGACCGAGGTTCGTATCTTTGTGCAACCATGTTGTTAGGGCCATGTAGACGGGAGCAGGCAACTTAAGAGAGACATTGGAGATGAGAGTAGTAACTTGGTGGTGGGGTCCATTGTGCACTTTCCTACTGAACTTCCCGGTTCCACTGAACTGGTGGAACAGTATTAAAAACATACCAGCCTCTCCCGTCTTTCTTTAGAACTCTATGCTCTATTCCTGTGTAGCCTGATACCTTTTGATGTTGACCACAATGTTGCAGGTATTGTTTTGAGAACCTTCTGTCTTTTACGGGGACTTTTTGGGGTTTGTTTGTTTTTTAAAGGTGTGGTCCAGTATTAGTCTTTATGGCAACAATGTGATGCAACAACGTGATTACCCTGCTCATTCCCATAATCCTCTATGTGACAGTAGCCCAGCTAACAGTACCCGGTTCATGCCACTTGTCTCTAACAAAAATCAATCCCCACCTGTCTGTACCTGCCCTTTTCTGTCTCTCGAGCTTTATCTCATCCCATGAGGGTCTTACCAATAACCTCATCCCCCCTCTCTTGTTCTTACAGAAGCCGGTTTGACCTCCACTCAGATCATTAAGATCAGTATCTCTGCAGTGGTCTTCAGTTTAGGACTCATCCTCCTCGTTACAGGGTTTGCATGCTGGAAGAACGCCAGGACCAGTGGTAAGAAAAAGATAAGCACTAGGATAACCGGAAGATATCACCTGTTTATATAAGTGAGAGATGTACCACCATCTCCGCAGCTGGATGTGTACTCCCACTCATACGCACAGTGGTGGTGGCCATGGTCTGGGCTGAACAAGGATTCAAGAGATTTCTGCCTTTGAATCCACTAGTAACTTCACTGGTAGCGCCCTCAGCTCTCTCCTTGTGGGCTGTCAGCTCTGGCATTGCATGGCTGCAGTCGGGGCAGTAATGGTCCAGGGAAAGGGTGAAACATTATAATCCCTGCAAATGTTATTCTGTCCCAGCAGTAAGTGGGTAAATGACCTCTTGCTGTACAAAATATAGTGCAAGCAAAAATGTTTTACTGTCTTTAAATTTATATTCAATTCACAATTAAGCAATTAATCCAAAAGCCCCTATAAAAATACAGATTTGGCTACAATATAAAGGCTGCAATGCCATCTACTGGCCAGCTAAGGCTACTGCAGGCTCATGCAATGCAAATTAATAGAGTACAAGGTACAAATGTCTAGATTTTATTATTATTATCATGCAGTATTTAGAAAGCACAAACAATTTATATAGCTCTGTACAATTTCTAACAAGTACAGACATTACAAACTAAAAAATGCTAAAACAAAAAAAACATTCTAGAAGGTAAAGAAATGCCTTGCTCATTGGAGCTTACAATCTAAAGGCAAGAATGCACAGTTCTCAGTAGACATCCCTTGCAACAGGGCTATATCCAAAGTGAGGAAAAGTTAGGGAAATATACTCACTTCCTTCTCAATGGGATGCTGTTATACTATACAACTATAGGTTAATGAGCTGTGCACTCAGCTGTACAATCTGGATATGAAAGTGTTCAATGCAGAGCACTCTATTGCGGTGAGAATCTACTGTTCAGTGCAATTCTGCACAATTCTCGTATTATTTTAGCAAATTCTAGTTTGAACACTGTATAAACATAAAAAGGGGCTATGTGCTGTAATTCATGCCAGCCAATGAGCTTCTGTCATTGTCTAGTGCATGTTAGTTGCTATGGGATACAGCACAAGCGCACATACAGGATCATGTTATTAAATCATGAATAATGATTTCCGGAGCGCAAAAATTACTAGGAAATGTAATTAAATTTGCATATAGTTGCCATCTTTTCTGGATAAAAAATTACAAGACCTTTCATTTTGCCCTCTCAATAACATTGGTGTCGATGGGTGGGATGCGTCTACCCGATGACAGTAACACCGACAACAAAGACAGCGACATAAAAGTAACTATTAACATGACTGCGACAGTGAGTATATATGTACATACTATAATTTAGATGTACAGGATCTCCGACAGCTCTTATACCCGTGACTTGTCCGTTCCGAATAAACAAAAGGCGGTGACTGGTAAGCACGTCATTAACATTGCTGACAGTGCGATTGCCGCTTTTAAGGCGGCAATGGGTGGACCCTGCACCAGAATACATTATAGAGGCGGCGGGTCCACCGATTGCCGCCTTAAAAGCAGCAATTTCACTGTTGCAGTGTGAACGACAGGCTTACAAGTCGCCACCTTTTGTTTATTCGGAATTTACAGGTCACGGGTATAAGAGCTGTCAGAGATCTTGTACATCTAAATTATAGTATGTACATATATGCTCACTGTCACACTGATGTTAATCATTAATTTTATGTCGCTGCCTTTGTTGTCGTGTTACTGTCATCATGATGGCGACTACCACCGGTGTCGATACCCCATTCTTACCTGCTAAGCCAGTAACATAACAGCCGGGTGACAATCGTGATGTAGTAATCATAATAATAATACAAGTGTTTGTTGTGCAGTTATCGTTCCTTAGACAGAGGTAGGAAACATGTAGCGCTCCTGTAACTAATGGTTGTGTATGTCACTCATTATCTAACACTCTTATCTCCTTGTCTGTCTTTGACATTTGTGCCCCTTGTTTGCCCTCTTTCAGCAGTTTCCTTAAGCAGAGAAGGATCCATGTCTAATATCTCCACAGCTTCTTTGCTTCCATGTTACTCAGAATCACTAATAGAAGAAGAGAGAGACCTTGGGGAGGAGAGTGAGTCAGGCTCCCTGGAAGGGGAGCTGATTGTGGGGGAATGCTCAAGTATCTCCTTCTGGACTGAGTCACAAGCCCCGTTCTACCAGGGATGTGCACTAAAGAAACCTCAGGATAGTGATAGTCGTTGTGTCCCCATTTAATATTATTATCAGAAGAGATGTACTAAAGAGAAATCCCAACAGGCAGAAGGCCGGCGTCACACCTGCGGTTTGGAAGCAGCATTTAATATGGGCTTTTCACTTGGGTTAGGGGCACATATTATATTTTATTCTCTCTGTGGCAACACGTCTGAGTGAGCAGGGATGAGTTAAGGTTTTACACCTGCTATAAATGTACCTACAGCGTACATTTCTGAACTGGTTCATATGTGTTTTTGTGGGATAAGTGGTGAACAAGTGCAGTTAGATCAATTAGAGTTTAAACAGGAGTTAGATCAATTAGAGTTTAGACAGGAGTACTTACTAAAAGTAACTTAAGAAACAAAACAAAAAACTATTTAGGTAAGTTAACTGGGATAATGAGGGGATTGAGGATCTCGCTCAGTGCACAATGTGTCATATTTAGGTAGACTTGGAGCAGGAAATCCACATTAGCTAAATCTGTGGTAGGGAGCATATTGACCTAGAACAGTGTATGGCAGCATGAAAGAGGTGAAAGGCTGCATGTGTGGCCCCACAGCCTTCAATGGGGCCACACTGAGGAAGGAGGGAGAGCACAGTGGACCCCGTACTCCGCATCCTCCCAGTATGCCGCGTGACCTCCCTGAACTGTGCAGAAGAGGTCACATGATGCGGAAGTCGGCTGCCCTTATTCTGGTAAAATCAGCGGCAGACAGCTGAGCCCAGCGCTGGTTTAGAAACTCACATTAGAGATTTGGAGAAACATAATCTAACAATGAGGGATATTGACAACCTTGAGAGGTGTCTCCTGCTCACTGAGCAGGCAGTAAGTGAGATATACATGGCGGGTGGAGAAAGGTCATGGAATGTACAGGTACCGAGCTGAGTTATGACCGATAGAGGAAATGGTAAAAGGTCTAAGAGATGGATAGTCAGTCCTGATATGCTTGAGGGAAGTTGTTGGGGTTGAAAACTTAGAAGTGGTAGTTCTAAAAAGAACCGCTGCTTCTAAGAGCCGCAATAACAACTCTTCTCATAGCAGTAAGGATGGTAAAGTAGGAAGACTTAGGGCTAGATTTACTAAACTGCGGAATTGGAAAAATGGAGATGTTGCCTATAGCAACCAATCAGAGTCTAGTTTTTATTTATTTAGTGCATTCTACAAAATGACAGCTAGAACACTCAGTTTAGTAAATATACCCATTAGACAGATGTTGGTAATAGGGGATCCTGTCATCAGGAAGAGGGACAGGGTAATCCTTTGCCAGAACCACCTCAACTTAATAGTTTTCTGTCTTCTTGGTGCTAGGGCAGTGGATCCCAAACTTTCTCAGTCCGAGGCACCCCTAGGGTCTCAACAATTTATTCAAGGCAACCCTAAGCCAAAATAATTACCAAGTATTCCCCCGCCTTGCTTAAAACCGGCCCTGGCCGCGGCACCCCTGTGAGATCACTGTGGCACCCCAGGGAGCCGTGGCACACAGTTTGGGAACCACTCTGCTAGGGTTTGGCATGTACTGAACTGGGTTAACAGATTTTTGGGTGGAGTTGGGCATGGTCCGGCTATGTTACATATTAGTACCAATGACAGCATAAATGGAACACAGGATCCTGAACAGTTAGTTTGGGGAAATATCTGGATTGCTGTCAGTGCCATGTGCATAGGCTGCTTATAAATCTCTGGTGTGACGCAGGTATAAGTACGAGGCTGTCATATGACTTGCAAATTTAATATACAGAAAAGATAGTTGATTCTATTGTTGGAGGTAGCCATAAGTTGGCCATGAAGTTATATATTAGTGTATTCACCTTTTTTTATTACATTTCTCAGGCATATTGCATTGTATTATGGAGGGTTAATGCGCTATTATGCACATTGAGTCCAGGGTTCATGAGACAACCTGCTGTTAGTCATATTTCTCCCTAGATAACTGTCAATACAAATAGGCTAGTGTGGTTGCCATGGCAACCTGTATACAGAGACAAACACAATTTTGATAGATCTCTTAAACCCAGTTTAGTGTTGTTGGCAGGCTTTCAAACCCCACAAAACCGCCAACTATGAAATTGCCTGTGCAAAACTGATTTGGCATTAATTTAAGTAAAAAAATCAAAGCCAATAATGCTCAGTCCAAATATTTTGGGTCTAGTCTGTTTTTTGCTGGAGGTAGGCACCCGGTGGACCTCTAGATGATGTGGAACTGTTGGCTACCACTGCCTTACATGCCACTGGCAAGATCATAATATGGTTCATTGCCAATAAGCCAGTTCGTTACTGACCATGAAGACCTCCCAGGTGTGAGCGAGAACGTCATGTGTCTCCGGCTATCTCAGTAAATGGATTTCACCTGCAATAAAATCAACTCCAAAATGGGCATTTTTTATATATTGTTGATCAGACACAGTAAAGTGACGGTGGACACAGAGTAGAGACGGAGGAGCAGAATGTGAGGTCATTAGAAGACTTGAAAATGTTTTGTTAAAACTACTAAAAACTGTCCTTTCACACATGTTGACATGTTTGCATCTATATGTTGTCTGGGTACCCGTTTCTTTGTGTGCACTTACCTATGTATTTTCTGTACCGCTGTATGTATTATGTGTCTCTGTATTGTAAATATGTCAATAGATGTCCGTATTTTGTTTATCGTTGTATATGTGTCTTCTTTACTAAAGCTAGGTGCACACTGGAGCTTTTTCGTCCAATCATCGTGCCAATCAGCCGACATATGACTGTTCCGGCGGATATCGCGTTAGTGTGTGTAATTACACCACGGTTCTTTTGGTTGGTCGTACTGTTTAATAATCTAGTTACAATCACCTTCGATCCTGCAGTGTGTACGCACTCCCGATCACGATCTCCATAGGGTTTACAGAGTCATGGTCTTTTCAGCCGATGCCGGCAACGAACATGTCCCTGTAGAGAGAGTGCTGTAGATGGAATCATTCCTTCGTTCATTCTGAGACTGAATATTTTGTTTCAGAGTCACAGAAGCTAACGCAATTTGTTATGACATGTGGGTAGTTATAACAAGGCGGTTTTAATCAGTGTGACAGGAATGAATGACTGACTGACTATTGTGCTGTTACTCTCTAAATGACTAGAGGACCAGATAAAGAGCACAGATCTGAAGGTAAATCATGTCAGTGTGTACGCATGAATCGCTAGACCGATCGGACCTTCAGTTGTAGGTAAAATCGTTGTAGATAACACGGTGGTTGGAAAATTCTCCAGTGTGTACCTAGTCTAATCTTTACACTTGCTTATCTCTATAGTTGTATCAGATATATTTGTCTCTTATTACAGCCTGCTTGCTTATGGCTAATCTATATTTTACTATATTTGCTTGTGTCATAGACTTGGTCGTCTATAAGATAGTTCTGGGCCACCAGGATCCCCAAGGACCTTGACAACCTGCTAAGTGATAATTGCACTCTCAAACAGATGGCTTCTATAAAACATATTAGGCCCAATCCTAAATATATATCAAAACAACATAGTACATTTATGGTGAGGTTTAGTTTAGAAAAGGCCCGGGCCAACCTGTGGCTCGCCAGGTGTTGTGAAACTACAAGCCCCAGCATGCTCTGACAGCAGATAGCCAGCCGATAGCTGGGAAGGTATGCTGGGACCTGTAGTTTCACAACACCTGGAGAGCCACAGGAGTGTGAAGAGGTGGGTGGGACAAGGCATAAGATGCTAATTGTGTTGTCATGCCCCTGCCCAGTTAGTAGTCATTGGGGTGGGAGGAGCTTGATGGGGCATTTTGTGTCACCGGGTTACATCATACTTGCCAACATTTTTTTTTTTTTTTCCGGGAGATGCCGGCTGGGACGTGGGCGTGCAGGGGGCGGGGCTGCGAAATCGCGTCATTTTGGCCCCGCCCCCGTGACGGAATGACGCAAATCGCGTCATTTTACAGTGGGGGCGGGGCTAAACGCCGCGATTCCGGGTGAATCGCGGCGTTTAAACTAATTTTTTCCCCCTTCGTATCAGGGAGATTGCCACACTCGTCCGGGAGACTCTCGCAAAATGCGGGAGTCTCCCGGACAATCCGGGAGAGTTGGCAAGTATGGGTTACATCCCTGCCCACGTTTCAGGCATGTAAGCACTTTATTGGGAGAATTACCTGCTTTTTTTTTTACTCCTATGTATTATCTATATATTTTCTGTGCCGCTGTATGTATTATGTGTCTGTATTGTAAATGTAACTAAATATGTCAATGGGTGACTATTCTGTTTATCTTTGTTTATGTGTCTTCTTTACTAATACTACTATTTCAATAGGAAATAGTCCAGTCATGGTAAACGGTGCTTGAGCCAGGAACTTCCACTCCATGTATTTGTTTGGTTTCTGATCAACCATTAAAAATCTTTACCTTCAGTGTGGGGCTCCCTTCTCTGGGTCTCGTGTCCTTTGTGCTGTTGGAGTTTCTGAAGAATTAAATAAAGGACAACCTAGTTTAGAGTGGGCTGCAAACAGCCCTATGTCAGTCCCATCTCCTGTCTCAATCATCTTATTGCTATGACTGTGCCAGCACCAATCAGATATCGGGCTCGGATTATTTAATTTGTGGCCCAAGCGACGCAGTCATAGGCAGGAACCTGGGCCAATAATGTTTGAGGCCTACTCCAAACATCCATTGTGATTTCCTCAAGGACCCCTATGGTGCAGATGACATGTGATCCAGAGGAGGAGCCCCCACAGTTAAGGTGCGGGATAGCGAGGAAGGGGGGTAGTAGGAGCTAGTTTGATAGCTTTTCAGCCCAAAAGGTTGGACTATCCTTAAAGGGATATCCCTACTTTCTGACTTTGAATTGACACACACAATGAATCAAGATGTAATTAAAAAAACATTGGTCAACTAGCCGGCCCTTTATAATAGCATCTGAATTGATTCATAATTTCATAATTAATACATAGTAGTTATGTGACACAATAATAATACTGCTTACAAGGTTTGCCTGATATAACTAGGACAATATTCCAGCAGCTACCGCTCCGCTGGTCTAACAACATGGATTCCTGACTGACATGAAATTCAGCAAATAATACAATGACTACAGCTCCCAGCATTGTCCTCATCTGCAGACTGACAGTGTTCTGGTGCTGGAGACCAGTGTGGGGTGTAGTGTTCACTGCACTGTGTGTTAGTATACTGACATAATGTGCTGTGGTTGTTTTATAGCTGGATGTAAGACGTAGCAGCCATGGATCCCTCCGTGCGTGTTCTCCCTCGTTCCTATTGTGTGATAGAGCATATAGTGTAACCTGACGGCCTTGAGTAGTTCCATGGTTTTTAAAGACATTTGTTTGTATTATGCATTCAGCACAGAATGGAATTCCAATCATTTCTGTTTTTTTTTTTTAAAGTCACAATAAACTCAAATGTAGTTGTAAAATATATTATTTAAATCTTCCTCTGTACACTATACTAACAGAACTAATTGGCAAATACAACACTAAAATATAGCACTGAATTGGTTAAGCTGCTCATGTCCTCAACTGGTTAATTGTTATCCCCATGTGCACCGTGGACTGTGCACAATAAACGTAATGTGTTTTCAGATATTTCCAAGCTTTTGAACCATGATCTCGCGAATAAGCTGTGTATAGCTGTCCAAACTAATTAGGGATTAGTCCGCTCCACTCACTTTTACAGCTCCGGATATTACAGCATACTCATGCATTCAAATCGTCTTTACTCCAGTCCTCATTTACCGTACAGACGCACAACAAAGTACCTTCAAAGTTTCTCCGGTTGAATTCTGTCCTTGAATCTTTTACCTTTGGGTGTCAATAACTACTGGTCACTGCGGCTCTGCATACAGTAATATTACCCAGGTATCTATACATTTCAAGGCTTTCCCCAGTCCGACCGGCAAAAGCAATTAGTTCCACAGTCTCAGAATTGCTGTATATTCCTGCTGACGCGTTTCGTCTCCACCCATGGAAAAGTCTCTGTTGTACCAGGATGTTGTGAACATTGAAAGTATGTGCTATGTTGTGATGTATATTTTCAGTTTGTTCTTTATACCTCTGCAGGTTACACGCCGATTACAGGATACAATGATGCAAACTGATGCTCTGTCTGGTTGGTGGAGGGATAAGGACACAATGTCAGGTGAAGGGTTAATAAAGTAATTCTAGGTGGGATGAAAGGAGTATCAATGTAGGAAAAGTATTGAAGATGTTTTGTGTGGACGAATGCAGCGGTCGGTAAGATTGTAGTGAAGGTTTCATCCGTCGGAATGAAAAATGGTCCATAAAAAACTGCATCTTCTTGACATTGATTTATTGCACATATAAGTACAAAATTAATGTCTGAGTGTCTGTAAGCTTGTAAACACTTTTCTTGCCTCCCCTGAGCCTCCTTCTCCTCTAGAAACGGTTACCGTTTCCACTTTTGGAGACGTTTTAGTAAAACATAAAATGCTGCCAGTACATTTTTTTAACAATCACCTGTAAAAATGATTGGCAAAGGTTGGTTTAGTGCTGAGTTGGGCTGGTGTTGAAGAAGATCTGCCAAGTTATCATTGTCACCTCTCAGCAAGAGGGGCCCATCTTTGTCTGATCAGCTGAGTGAGCCAGTGCACTCTTGGCTGACCAGGTTGTAAAGACCACCCCTCTTTCTGTCTTCAGACTAGAAGGGGTGGTGCAGATTG